>NC_042958.1:25437600-25540898 GCF_901001165.1 Salmo trutta
ACATAGTGCACTACTGTTGAGCACAGCCCTGTGGGCCCTCGTCAAGAGAAGTGCACTATATAGGAAATAGGCTGCCATTTGGGACGGACGCTAAACCCCAGCCTCAGTAGCACTCAGTAGCTTATTTCGGGGGTGTAGCACCGCTGACAAGGAAGACTAATGTTGTTTTGGGGATGTAAATGCTGGAGTTGTTTAAGAGGTGAGTGGGAAGACATGATGAATGGTGTGGTGGTGGAGTACAGCATCCCTCACACACACACACACACACACACACTCACGAGTACAGGCCCTAGTTTCAAAGCGATGCTAAGACAGCAGCATATTCTGAAACCACATCAGCAGGCGTCCCATTCCCCTCCAACACACTAAACAGAACCAGAGGACTCTATTTCTACTGATCTGGGGCCATATTCACAGTGTCTCAGAGTAAAAGTGCTGACCAAGGACAGTTTTGCCTTTAAGATGATAATTACACAGACAGGGCGGGACCTGGTCCTAGATCAGCACTCCTACTCTGAGTACGATCACGATCTGGATCCTATTACATCAGTGGTTGGTTAATGCCATCCTTTCCCAGCTAAGACTAACTAATCTAAGGGTGACTCACTCGCTGAGACTATTGGGTTGCGTTACTGTAGAAGATTGACACCGCTACCCTTTGCATCTCAGAAACTCCAAAACAAGTTGAAAGACTTTTCGATGGTAGATGTGTTGATACCAACTTACCCAGCCTCCCAGCCGTTTCAGCCAGAGGGCAACATTTGGGCGCTTCCGATAAACATTACAGGGTTCGGTCCACATGTTTGTGGTTGGTAATCAATATAGAGCGGGTTGAATTCTGGTGAGCGCATCATCACGAGTAAGCGTGTTGACAAACAAAGAACCACCTCTCTGTGTACCTCAAACAGCTGGTAAGGATGGAGGATGGAGCGTCCACAGTCCTATCCCTTTTATCAGAGCTGCAGCAACTCCCTAACACACGCACATGCACACAAACACCTTACAGCCCAGGCCACCACCGAGTACAACAATTAGAGACCCGGCGGCAAAAGACAGATACAGACCGCTCCACTCCCTCCACTCTTTATCATCTTCATTTTTCTGCTCCATTAAACACTTCCTGTATCATTCCTCCTGTCTGAAGATAAAGAGAAAAACAGAACACACAAAGATAAATGTCACAAGTCCCATTCTTCCCTCTCTCTCTCTCTATCCCTCTCTCTATTTATCGCTCCCTCTCCCTCTTTATCGCTATCTATGTATCTATCTATCTATCTATCTGTCTCTATCTCTCTCCCTCTCTCTCTCTATCCATCTCTCTCTAACTCTCTTTATCGCTCCCTCTCCCTCTCCCTCTCCCTCTCCCTCTTTATCGCTCTCCCTTTCCCTCTCTCTCTCTCTCTCTCTCAATTAAAATCAATTTAATGGCTTTATTGATGGGAAACATATGTTATCATTGCCAAAGCAAGTGAAGTAGATAATAAACAAAAGTGAAATAAACAATAAAAATGTACAGTAAACATTCCACCCAAAAAGGTTCCAAAAGAATAAAGACATTTCAAATGTCATATTATGTGCAAATAGTTAAAATACAAAAGGGAAAATAAATCAACATAAATATGGGTTGAATTTACAATGGAGTTTGTTCTTCACTGGTTGCCCTTTTCTTATGGCAACAGGTCACAAATATTGCTGCTGTGATGGCACACTGTGGTATTTCACCCAATAGATATGGGAGTTTATCAAAATTGGGTTTGTTTTCAAATTCTTTGTGGGTCTATGTAATCTGAGGGAAATATGTGTCTCAAATATGGTCATACATTTGGTAGGAGGTTAGGAAGTGCGGCTCAGTTTCCATCTCATTTTGTAGGCAGTGTGCACATAGCCTGACTTCTCTTGAGAGCCAGGTCTGCCTACGGCGGTCTCTCTCAATAGCAAGGCTATGCTCACTGAGTCTGTATATTAGTCAAAGCTTTCCTTAATTTTGGGTCAGTCACAGTGGTCAGGTATTCTGCCACTGTGTACTCTCTGTATAGGGCCAACTAGCATTCTAGTTTGCTCAGGTTTTTTGTTAATTCTCTCCAATGTGTCAAGTAATTATCTTTTTGTTTTCTCATGATTTCGATGGGTCTGTGTTGCTGTCCTGGGGCTCTGTGGGGTCTGTTTGTGAACAGAGCCCCACGACAGAGCCCCACGACCAGTTTGCTTAGGGGACTGTTCTCCAGGTTCATCTCTCTGTATGTGATGGCTTTCTCTCTTTCTCTCTCGCTCTCTTTCTCTCTCTCTCTCTCTGTCGCTCTCTCTCTCTCTCTCTCTCTCTCTGTCTCTCTGTCTCTCTGTCTCTGTGTCTCTGTATCTCACTCTGTACATTTGTTACTATTTGATAGCATCGCAGTGGAAAGCCACAATAGAGATGCACGGTTTATTCTGAAGGAGCCACACCACTCAGATAATCTCACTGGAGGAGATGCTTGTTCTAGCCCCTCAATCTTTCCAGGAATGGAGCCGTCATCCATTTCTGAAGATGTTTGTGTCATCGAGTGGATACTCCTCTTTGAGTGATGAGAAATAGAATGAGTAATTTACAGACTTTGATGTGGGAGATGTGGGATAAAAACTCATCATCACTTCAGGAAAGTAAGTGGTTGTTACAAAAATGCTATAGCTGTTTTATCACTAGAAGGGCAACTTTGCCACAATTCCAGAGAAACAAACTACAAAGTGATGCAAAACGAATGCTTAATACCCAGCCCCTAACTTGTAATACTAACTCCTCTTGTTATAAAGATGAAAAATAAGTTAAGAGGACTGGCCACCCCTCAGAGCCTGGTTCCTCTCTAGGTTTCTTCCTGGGTTCCTGCCTTTCTAGGGAGTTTTTCCTAGCCACCGTGCTTCTACATCTGCATTGCTTTGCATCTGGGGTTTTAGGCTGGGTTTCCATATAGCACTTTGTGACATCTGCTGCTGTAAAAATGGCTTCATAAATACATTTGATTGATTGAGTTTCGTAACATTTCACCAGCAGGTGACTCAACATAAAGCGCTGCAACGGCCAGGACTTTCCTTGCAGTTAGGGAACAATCTGGAATGATTTATTGTTATTTGAATACAACCTTTGAACACTATTGCTTTTAGATTTTTAAGGAAATTAACAGTATGGTGGTTCGCTAGGAATCAATAAAATATGTTGTTTATAACGGGAGGGTGTTCTATCACTTGGCCTGCATCCCAAATGCCATGATATTCCCTTTATAGTGCACTACTTTTGACCAGGGCCTGTAGGGCTATGGTCAAAATGTGCACACTGTGTAGGGAATAGGGTGCCATTTGGGACCCTTCCACAGCGTGTGTATCATGTAGAAGGTTAAGTTGCTATCTTATCCGGAGATGATTTGTGTGTGTATCAGTGAACTTATTAAATACTGGGACGTCTTAATTAAAAGTGGTTCCACACAAAATGTCCATAGACGCTGAACACGGATAGCAGGTGTTCCCGGGGTATGCAATCATTCGTTCAGTGTGTGACTCAGGACATTTGAAAGAATATATCTAACTACATACTCCTCCATCCTCTAAACTCTAACCTTGGTGTGAGAGAGAGAACCCTTTGAAAATGAATTCATTGTCCATTGTTTGGATTTTACTTTCACCCAGGAAGTGTGATGAGGGACCTGTGGGCTACTAGTCTTTCCCCCATCTCTTCTCTTCTATTTTTCTCTCTCTTTCTCCACTTAATCAATAGCCCTATGTCACGCTCTGACCTAAGAGAGCTGTTTTTCTCTGTTTAGTTAGGTCAGGGTGTGATATGGGTGGGCATTCTATGTTTTTTGTTTCTATGTTTAGTTCTATTATTCTATTTCTATGTTGGAGGGTTTTGGGATGATCTCCAATTAGAGGCAGCTGGTTCGCGTTGTCTCTAATTGGAGATCATATTTAATTTTTTTTTTTTTGTGTTTTGTGAGTAGTTGTTTTCTGTTTCGTTCACGAAACCTGACAGAACTGTTGACTGTCATTTTGTTTCTTTTGTATAAGTGTTCGTTTTCATAAAAATATAATTATGAGCACGCAACACGCTGCGCCTTGGTCCCCTTTATACTACGCCCGCTGCAGAACTTCCCACCACCAAGGGACCAAGCAGCGTGATATGGACCTATGGACATTTGAGGAGATAAGGAGGAGTATATCTAGGGCTTTGGAGGATTTAGGGGCAGGAGAAGAGCGCCTTCCAGGGGAATGGGTGGAGGCAGCAAGAGCGCAACAACAACGGAAGAACGAGAGGCAGCCCCCAAAAAATAATTTGGGGGGGGCACACGGGTAGTTTGGCTGGGCCAGGGGTGAGACCTGAGCCAACTCCCCCGTTATTGTGGTGAGCATGTGCCTGCCTCTCGCACTGTCCCTCCAGTGCGCCTCCATAGCCCAGTACATCCTGTGCCTGCTCCTCACACTCTCCCTCCAGTGCGCCTCCATAGCCCAGTACGTCCTGTGCCTGCTCCTAGCACTCTCCCTCCAGTGCGCCTCCATAGCCCAGTACATCCTGTGCCTGCTCCTCACACTCTCCCTCCAGTGCGCCTCCATAGCCCAGTACGTCCTGTGCCTGCTCCTCGCACTCTCCCTCCAGTGCGCCTCCATAGCCCAGTACGTCCTGTGCCTGCTCCTCGTACTCTCCGTCCAGTGCGCCTCCATAGCCCAGTACATCCGGTGCCTGCTCCTCTCACTCTCCCTCCAGTGCGCCTCCATAGCCCAGTACGTCCGGTGCCTGCTCTGCGCACCCGGGCCTCAGTGCATCTCTCCAGTCTGGTGAGACCTGTTCCAGCTCCACGAGAAAAGCCTCCAGTGATAATCTATGGTCCGAAGTCTGTAGAGATGATCAATGGCACGAAGCCTGTAGTGATGATCCATGGTCCGGAGCCTGTAGGGATGTTCCATGGCACGAAGCCTCCAGAGGTAATCCATGGCAAGAAGCCTGTAGGGATTATCCATGGTCCGGAGCCTGTAGGAATGATCCATGGCCCAGAGCCTGTAGAGATGATCCATGGTACGAAGCCTCCAGTGATGATCCATGGCACGGAACCTGTAGAGATGATCCATGGCATGGAGCCTGCAGCAACGGTCCCTAGTCCGGAACCTATAATGATGCTTCCCAGTCCGGAGCCTCCGGCGACGCTCCCCAGTCCGGAGCCTCCGGCGACGCTCCCCAGTCCGGATCCTCCAGCGACACTCCCCAGCCTGGAGCCTCCAGCCTGGAGCCTCCAGCAACGCTCCCCAGTCTGGAGCCTCCAGCAATGCTCCCCAGTCCGGAGTCTTCAGCGGTGGTCTGCAGCCCAGAGTCTTCAGCGTTGGCCTTTAGCCTAGAGTCTTCAGCGGCGGTTGGCAGTCCAAAGCTTCCGGCGATGATCCACGGTCTGGGTCCTCCGGACACACAGAAGCGGGGGGGATCAGCGGGCGGTGGGGGTGCTACGCCCCGAACCAGAGCCGCCGCCAAGTACATATGCCCACCCGGACCCTTCCCCTATAGGTTCAGGTGTGCGGCCGAGGGTCGGCACCTCAGTCGGGGGGGGGGGGGGGCACTGTCACGCTCTGACCTAAGAGAGCTGATTTTCTCTGTTTAGTTAGGTCAGGGTGTGATATGGGTGGGCATTCTATGTTTTTTGTTTCTATGTTTAGTTCTATTATTCTATTTCTATGTTGAAGGTTTTTGGGATGATCTCCAATTAGAGGCAGCTGGTTCGCGTTGTCTCTAATTGGAGATCATATTTAAGTTGGGGTTTTTCTATTGTGTTTTGTGGGTAGTTGTTTTCTGTTTCGTTCATGAAACCTGACAGAACTGTTGACTGTCGTTTTGTTTCTTTTGTATAAGTGTTCGTTTTCATTAAAATATAATTATGAGCACGCAACACGCTGCGCCTTGGTCCCCTTTATACGATGTCCGCGACACCCTAATTGATGAGTAGGATTGTGGCTAATGTCCTTCATATGTCTTGTGTACTGGGGTGTCCGAGGGTAGCCCTTATAACCTGTTGGGGCTAGGGGGTACCCGATTTAATCTGGTTACTACTCCTGCCCAGTAACTAGAATATGCATATAATTAGTGGATTTGGTTAGAAAACACTCTAAAATTTCTAAAACTGTTTGAATGGTGTCTGTGAGTATAACAGAACTCATATGGCAGGCAAAAACCTGAGAAGATTCCATGCAGGAAGTGGAAATCTGATTTGTGGAATCACCTTCAACACTTTGCCTATGAAACACACCGTGAGTTAGGATTCATTTAGCACTTCCTAAGGCTTCCACTAGATGTCAACAGTCTTTACAAAGTGGTTTGAGTCTTCTCCGGTAAAAACTGACCAAACGAGAGGCCTGGAAAGTTGGTCATAGGGGGAGGGCCATTACTACTGTGACGCGGGCGCCCGTGGGTACCCTTTCATTCCGAAATGTTTAGTAAGACAATGCAATCGTCCGCCTTGAATATTATTGAAGCTCTGATTGAAAAAGGCCCTAAAGATTCATGTTATACAACGTTTGACATGTTTGAACGAACGTAAATATATATTTTTTGCACATTCGTGACGACAAGTCCCGCGCGCCTCGTACATTATGAGTAGCCTTCGGAACGCGCTAACAAGAAGGAGCTATTGGGACATGAATTATTAACTTTTTCGAACAAAACTACATTTGTTGTGGACCTGGGATTCCTGGAAGTGCCTTCTGATGAAGATAATCAAAGGTAAGGGAATATTTACAATAGTATATTTGATTTTAGATGGTTCCAAGATGGCGCTAACCTGTATCGCCTAGCCTATTTTTCTGAGCATAGCACCTCGTTTATTGCAAAGTGTGATTTCCCAGTAAAGTTATTTTTAAATCTGGCAATGCGGTTGCATTCACGAGATGTTAATCTATAATTCTTTGAATGACAATATTACATTTTAACAATGTTTTCGAATAATAATTTTGTAAATTGTAGCGCTGATCACCGGAAGCATTTGAGGGAAAATATTTTCTGAACGTCACGCGCCGATGTAAAATGCTGTTTTTATATATAAACATGAGCTTTATCGAACAAAAAATGCATGTATTGTGTAACATGATGTCCTAGGAGTGTCATCTGATGAAGATTGTCAAAGGTTAGTGCTGCATTTAGCTGTGTTTTGGGTATTTGTGATGCATGCTAGTTGCTTTGAAAATGGCAGTGTGATTATTTCTGGCTGGGTACTCTCCTGAAATCGGACAACGTGGTTCGATTCAGGAGAGGTGTATCTATAAAATGGTGTAAAATAGTCATATGTTTGAGAAATTGAAGTTATAGCATTTATGAGGTATTTGTATTTCGCGCGACGCGATTTCACTGGCTGTTGACTAGGGTGGGACGCAAACGTCCCAGGTTCCCAGACAGGTTACATCTAGATGTTCCACTAGCGGAACACCTGCTCCAATATCCAATGATGGGCGTGGCGCGAAATACAAATTCCTCTAAAATCCGAAAACTTCCATTTTTCAAACATATGACTATTTTACAGCATTTTAAAGACAAGACTCTCGTTAATCTAACCACACTGTCCGATTTCAAAAAGGCTTTACAGCGAAAGCAAAACATTAGATTATGTCAGCAGAGTACCCAGCCAGAAATAATCAGACACCCATTTTTCAAGCTAGCATATAATGTCACAAAAACCCAGAAGACAGCTAAATGCAGCACTAACCTTTGATGATCTTCATCAGATGACAACCCTAGGACATTATGTTATACAATGCATGCATGTTTTGTTCAATCAAGTTCATATTTATATCAAAAACCAGCTTTTTTACATTAGCATGTGACGTTCAGAACTAGCATACCCCCCGCAAACCTCCGGTGAATTTACTAAATTACTCACGATAAACGTTCACAAAAAACATAACAATTATTTTAAGAATTATAGATACAGAACTCCTCTATGCAATCGATATGTCTGATTTTAAAATAGCTTTTCGGTGAAAGCACATTTTACAATATTCTCAGTAGATAGCCCGGCATCACAGGGCTAGCTATTTAGACACCCACCAAGTTTAGCACTCACCAAAATCAGATTTACGATTAGAAAAGTTTGATTACCTTTGATGTTCTTCATCAGAATGCACTCCCAGGACTTCTACTTCAATAACAAATGTAGGTTTGGTCCAAAATATTCCATAGTTATGCATTTCGTGACAAAAGATTTCTAAATATTTCATTACCGTACTTCGAAGCATGTCAACCGCTGTTTAAAATCTATTTT
The DNA here is from genome assembly GCF_901001165.1 of Salmo trutta. Lineage (NCBI taxonomy): Eukaryota > Metazoa > Chordata > Actinopteri > Salmoniformes > Salmonidae > Salmo > Salmo trutta. The sequence goes on from NC_042958.1 coordinate 25,445,856, forward strand.
TATGCCATTTTTCTCGTAAAAAAGCGATAATATTCCGACCGGGAATCTGCAATTAGGTAAACAGCCGAAAGAAAATAAATCACGGGGTCTAAGCCCTTTGTCCGCTGATAGACCACTTAGCAAAAGCGCTCGTGTGTTTCAGCCAGGGCTTTGAATTACATCATTCAGCTTTTTCCCGGGCTCTGAGGGCCCATGGAAGCCGTAGGAAGTGTCACGTAACAGCAGAGATCCTTTGTAATGGATAGAGAGAATCAAGAAGGGGAAGAAATGGTCAGACAGGGTACTTCCTGAACAGAATCTTCTCATGTTTTGGCCTGCCAAATGAGTTCTGTTATACTCACAGACACCATTCAAACAGTTTTAGAAACTTTGGAGTGTTTTCTGTCCAAAGCTAATAATTATATGCATATTCTAGTTTCTGGGCAGGAGTAATAATCAGATTAAATCGGGTACGTTTTTTATCCAGCCGTGAAAATACTGCCCCCTATCCATAACAGGTTAAGACTGTGCTTTGAGAGTTGGTGGTGTATTACTCAGGAGCGAGCCCAAAAGCCTGGGTGAAAGCTCGTTGTCACGGAGTTGTGTCTCTGAGGTTCCCATCACAAAGGGGTGACAGGTGAGGAATGGGTGAGGAATGGAACGGGTGAGGAATGAAATGGGTTAGGAATGGGCGAGGAATGAAATGGGTTAGGAATGGGTGAGGAATGAAATGGGTTAGGAATGGGTGAGGAATGGAACGGGTGAGGAATGAAATGGGTTAAGAATGGGTGAGGAATGGAACGGGTGAGGAATGGGTGAGGAATGAAATGGGTTCGGAATGGGTGAGGAATACCACCAAAGTGACACCATAGACTCACAGGTGCATACTGCACCACATAGTGGGTTCTCTAACCATCCCAATGGAAACAACAAATCCCATGCCATTGCGCTGCCATACCATGTTTACATGGTCTCATGCTTAAAGTAGATGTTAGGTATGATAGATGTATTTTTCCCATCTAGGTGTGGTTCATAAGTCACATTGCTGTGAGCAGAAAATCTAAATGCCTAGTGTAGATGCAATAGTAGATATTAGAAATATAAGGGAGTGAGATTCTTCTCATTGATATATGAGTCTCCAGTCTCCTGGGGATGTAGAAAACTGTGAATTACTGCAAGTTGCTGACCAATGACCCAATACCTCATCCTCTTCATTATGGCTCCTCTCTCCCTACGCACATCTGTAATGCCACATACATATCTTACATTTTTAGCTACACTGAACAAAAATATTAACACAACCTGTAAAGTGTTTGTCATATGTTTCATGAGCTGAAATAAAAGATCCCAGAAATGTTCCATACGCACAAGAAGCTTATTTCTCTCAAACGTTGTGTACACATTTGTTTACATTCCTGTTTAAGAGCATTTTGCCTTTTCCAAGATAATCCATCCACTTGACAGGTGTGGCATATCAAACAGCTGATTAAACATCATGATCATTATACAAGTGGACCTTGTGCTGGGGACTATAAAAGGCCACTCTAAAATGTGCAGTTTTGTCACACAACACAATGCCACAGATGTCTCAAGTTTTGAGGGAGTGCACAGTTGGCATGCTGACTGCAAGAATGTCTACCAGAGCTCTTGCCAGAGAATTAAATGTTAATTTCTCTACCATAAGCAGCCTACAATGTTGTTTTAGAGAATTTGTCAGTACGTCCAACCAGCCTCACAACCGCAGACCAAGTGTAACCACGCCAGCCCAGGATCATCTGAGATAAGGCACCCAGACAGCTGATGAGACTGTGGGTTTGCACAACCGAATAATTTCTGCAAAAACTGTCAGAAACCATCTCAGGGAAGCTCATCTGCGTGCACGTCGTCAGAATCTTGACCTAACTGCAGTTCGGTGTGTTAACCAACTTCAGTAGGAAAATGCTCACCTTCTATGGCCACTGGCACGCTGAAGAAGTGTGCTCTTCACGGATGAATCCCAGTTTCAACTGTACCACAGATGGCAGCCAGTGTGTATGGCATTGTGTGGGCGAGTTTGCTGATGTCTTGTGAACAGTGTGCCCCATGGTAGCGGTGGAGTTATGGTATCGGCAGGCATAAGCAACGAACACAATTGCATTTTATCAATGGCAATTTGAATGCACAGAGAGATCCTGAGGCCCATTGTCGTGCCATTCATCTTCCGCCATCACCTCATATTTCAGCATGATAATGCACGGCCCCATGTCGCAAGGATCTGTACACAATTCCTGGAAGCTGATAATGTCTCAGTTCTTCCATGGTCTGCATACTCACCAGAAATGTCACCCATTGAGCATGTTTGGGATGTTAGGGAGGCTCTGGACGTGTACGACAGCGTGTTCCAGTTCCCATCAATATCCAGAAACTTTGCACAGCCATTGAAAAGATAGGGACAACATTCTACAGGCCACAATCAACAGCCTGATCAACTCAATGTGAAGGAGATCTGTCTGCATGAGAAAAATGATGGTCACACCAGATACTGACAGATTTTCTGATCCACGCCCCTACCTTTTTTTAAGGTATCTGTGACCAACAGATGCATATCTGTATTCCCAGTCATGTGAAATCAATAGATTTATAAGGGCACAAGGCGAGACCCAGATGCAGACACAGGAGGCAGATGGTTAGAGTCTTTGTAGTTTATTTATAATCCAACAGGAGTAGGCAAGAGAATGGTCGTGGACAGGCAAAAGGTCAAAACCAAATTCTGAGTCCAAGAGGTAAAGAGAGTGGCAGACATGCTCGATGTCAGGGCAGGCAGAAGGGTCAGGCAGGCGGGTACAGAGTCCAGAAAAAACAGGCAAGGGTCAAACCCCCCTCCCCCCTCTACAGACGCCACCTGGCGTCCTACAGTGGCTTGCGAAAGTATTCACCCCCTTGGCATTTTTTCTATTTTGTTGTCTTACAACCTGGAATTAAAATAGATTTTTGGGGGGTTTAAATCATTTCATTTACACAACATGCCTACCACTTTGAAGTTGCAGAAAATGTTTTATTGTGAAACAAACAAGAAATAAGACACATAAACAGAAAACTTGATCGTGCATAACTATTCACCCCCCCAAAGTCAATACTTTGTTGAGCCACATTTTGCAGCAATTACAGCTGCAAGTCTCTTGGGGTATGTTTATATAATCTTGGCATACCTAGCCACTGGGATTTTTGCCCATTCTTCAAGGCAAAACTGCTCCAGCTCCTTCAAGTTGGATCGGTTCCGCTGGTCTACAGCAATCTTTAAGTCATACCACATATTCTCAATTGGATTGAGGTCTGGGCTTTGACTAGGCCATTCCAAGACATTTGAATGTTTCCCCTTAAACCACTCGAGTGTTTCTTTAGCAGTATGCTTAGGGTCATTGTCCTGCTGGAAGGTGAACCTCCATCCCAGTCTCAAATCTCTGGAAGACTGAAACAGGTTTCCCTCAAGAATCTCCCTGTATTTAGCGCCATCCATCATTCCTTCAATTCTGACCAGTTTCCCAGCCCCTGCCGATGAAAAACATCCCCACAGCATGATGCTGCCACCCCCATGCTTCACTGTGGGGATGGGTTTCTCGGGGTGATGAGAGCTGTTGGTTTTGCGCCAGATAGTGTTTTCCTTGATGGCCAAAAAGCTACATTTTAGGCTAATCTGACCAGAGTACCTTCTTCCATATCTTTGGGGAGTCTCCTATATGCCTTTTGACGAAAACCAACCGTGTTTGCTTATTCTTTTCTTTAAGCAATGGCTTTTTTTCTGGCCACTTCCGTAAAGCCCAGCGATGTGTTGTATACAGCTTAAAGTGGTCCTCCAATCTCCGCTGGGGAGCTTTGCAGCTTCTTCAGGGTTATCTTTGGTCTATTTGTTGCCTCTTTGATTAATGCCCTCCTTGCCTGGTCCGTGAGTTTTGGTGGGTGGCCCTCTCTAGGCAGGTTTGTTGTGGTGCCATATTCTTTCCATTTTTTATTAATGGATTTAATGGTGCTCCATGGGATGTCCAAAGTTTCTGATATTTTTTTATAACTCAACCCTGATCTGTACTTCTCCACAACTTTGTCCCTGACCTGTTTGGAGAGCCCCTTGGTCTTCATAGTGCCGCTTGCTTGGTGGTGCCCCTTGCTTAGTGATGTTGCAGACTCTCACCTTTCAGAACAGGTGTATATATACTAGGATCATGTGACACTTAGATTGCACACAAGTGGACTTTATTTAACTAATTATGTGACTTCTGAAGGTAATTGGTTTCACTAGATCTTATTTAGGGGCTTCATAGCAAAAGGGGGTGAATACATATTCACGCACCACTTTTTAGTTTTTAATAAAAAAAAATGTAAAAAAATAAAAATAATTTCACTTCATCCATTTGGAATATTTTGTGTATGTCCATTATATGAAATCCAAATAAAAATACATTTTAATTAATGGTTGTAATGCAACAAAATAGGAAAAACACCAAGGGGGATAAATACTTTTGCAAGGCACTGTACCTGGGCGCATACCTGGCTGACCGGGGTGTCGGCGGTAAAAATTGGTGATGAGGGCCGGGTCCAGGATGTCTGTAGCAGGAAACGAGGACCTGTCCTCCGGACCATAACCCTCCCAGTCAACCAGGTACTGGAAACCCCTGCCCCGTGTTCAAACCCTCAGGAGGCGTCTCACCGTATATGCCGGCTGGCCATCGATGACCCGGGGGGAGGGATGGGCCTAGAAACTGAAGACAGAGGACTGTGAGACAATGGCTTAAACCTGAACACATGAAAAGTAGAGTGAGCACGGAGGGTACCAGGCAACAGCAAATGGACAGCAGTGGGACTAAGGACTCTAGAAATGGGGAAAGGGCCAATGAAACAGGGGGAAAGTTTGTGGGATTCTACCCAAAGGGGTAGATCCCAAGTGGACAACCATACCCTCTGCCTGACCCGATAGTGAGGAGCCAGAGTCCGGTGGCGGTCTGCTTGTCGACTATTACGTTCTCCCCTCGGGTGTAGCCTGGGCCTAAACACACCAGGTAAACCAGATGAGAGGGGAAGAAATGTGGGGTGTAATGAGCGAAAATAACCAGACCACAACCAGAACTCACTGTTATCCCTCAGGGGATGTTTAGTAAAGTAATTAAATAAACAATATAAAACACCCATAAAGAACCAGTAAGAAGACAACAACAACAACAACCACAACCAGGGAAGGTAAGAGAAGGGAATGTTTGGGATCGGGGTCCAAGTAATGAAAATAAACAAAAGGTCCCTCCTCTTCTACACACCTAATCCTTCCTAACACACTCTAAACCCTAACCCACCTACCTGGTTCCCAGAAAATACAAGGGTGACACCTGCCCGGCTAACCTAGTGTATAAAACAATGGGTTATCTACGTGGGAATGTACACCCATGGGCAGATCTACCTTTTCCCTTCTCCAGGACCTAGGTAGGGTGGAGTACCTCAGGAGGACAGGCTGAAACACAAACAAAGAAATTAGCACAAATCATCAAATAATCAAACAAAACAAGTGTCCTCTCTCTCCCCCCCTCTCTTCTCACACGGCAAACAGATATCCTCTCTGTAATCAGCTACAGCCAAGCCCACCATCGTTAGCCGCAACTCGGTACACCTGTAATGCCCAAGACACAAACACACTAACAGGGGAAAATGGGGAATAAGAAAAACGTAACACGTAACATCAACGATACCTGGAGGTTGTCTTGAGAAGAGCCGCCCGATCTCTTTTCCAGGTACGCCGACAGCGACGGACGAACATCTGGGCTGAAGGTATGTTGACCTTCGCTTCTTGCTCTGGGAAGAGCAGGGGCTGATATCCCATTGAGCATTCGAAGGGGGGTAGTCCAGTAGCCGAGCAGGGGAGAGTGTTCCTGGCATATTCCACCCAGACCAGTTGCTGACTCCAGGTAGTGGGGTTACTAGCAACAAGACACAGGAGTGCTGTCTCCATATCTTGATTAGCTCGCTCCGACTGGCCATTGGACTGCGGATGAAACCTGAGGGACAGGCTGTCCAATGACCCGATAAGAGTGCAGAATGCCTTCTAGAATCGGGACGAAAACTGAGTAACCCAATCTGAGACAATGTCGACCGGGAGTCCATGGATTCGGAAGACGTGCTGCACCATGAGCTGGACCGTCTCCTTGGCGGAAGGTCATTTAGGAAGAGGGATGAAATAGGCGGCCTTGGAGAACCTGTCAACGACCGTCAGGATGGCGGTGTTGCCGTCTGACGGAGGAAGCCCAGTGACAAAATCCAGGGAAATATGGGACCAGGGGTGATGAGGAACAGGAAGTGGCTGAAGGAGCTTGCTGTGGAGTCTTGCTTTGGGCACACACCATGCATGTGGCGATGGAGGCCGAAACATCAGGAGCCATGGTGGGCCACCAGAAGTGCTGTCGGAGGAAATCCAGGGTACGACAAGCACCAGGATGACAGGTAAGCCTGGAGGAGTGAGCCCATTCCAGGACTTGGGACCGGACCGAATCAGGAACGAACATCCGGTTAGCCGGGCCTCTCCCAGGGCCCGGCTGGGAACATTGTGCTTTGCGAACCCGAGCCTCAATAACGCAGACAACCACAGCCACCAACATTTTCAATGAAGGCCTAGGAACAGTGGGTTAACTGCCTTGTTCAGTGGCAGAAAAACTGATTTTTACCTTGTCAGCTCAGGGATTCAACCTCGCAACCTTTCGGTTACTAGTCCAATGCTCTAAACACAAGGCTACATGAGGCAGGGAGAATGGTCTCTGATTCCAAGGGTGTGGTAGCGGGTAGTGAATTTAAACCTAGTGAATAACAGAGCCCATCGGGCCTGCCTAGAGTTAAGGTGCTTGGCTGTACGGAGATATTCCAAATTCTTGTGGTCGGTCCAAACCAAAAAATGGATGTCCCACCCCTTTCAGCCAATGCCTCCACTTCTCCAGGGCCATCTTTACTGCTAGGAGTTCCCGGTTGCCAACGTCATAAGTCCTCTCTGCCGAGTTGAGATGATGGGACATGAAGGCACAGGGGTGAAGCGTCAACCTCCACCACAAACTGATGGGTTGGATCCGGATGGATGAGGATGGGGCAGTGGTGAATCGTTGCTTTAAATCTACAAAAGCCTTGTTTGCTGCTGAGGGCCATGTGAGCGGTACCTTGGGAGAGGTGAGTGCAGAGAGAGGAGAGCTGCCAGGTTGCTGTAGCCCTGAATGAAATGGAGGTAAAAATTAGCAAACCCCAGAAACCGATGTAGCTGCACCCTGGACATGGGTTGGGGCCAATCTACCACTTTTTTCGGATCCATCTGAACATTCCCTTCAGAGATGATGTATCCCAGAAAAGTGATTGTGGAGCGGTGAAACTCGTACTTCTCCGGTTTAACAAACAACTGGTTCCCCAGAAGGCGCTGAAGAACGTGTCGCACATGGAGAACGTGTTCCTGGGCAGAACGGGAGAAAACCAGGATGTCATCAAGGTATACAAAAACAAACCGATTCAACATGTCCTTGTTAACCAGAGCCTGGAAGACAGCAGGAGCGTTAGTGAGTCCAAATGCATGACCAGGTACTCATAGTATCCATTTGCTGTATTGAAAGCAGTCTTCCACTCATCTCCTTCGCGTATCCAAACAAGGTGGTAGGCATTCCGGAGGTTCAGTTTAGAAAAGATGGTTGCCCCCTGGAGAGGTTTGAAAGCCGAGGAGAGGAGAGGTAGTGGGTACCGGTTCTTGACCGTGATGTCATTGAGACCCCGGTAATCAATACATGGTCTTGTCCTTCTTTCCCACAAAGAAGAACCCTGCACCGGCAAGAGAGGCCGAAGGGCGAATGCTTCCAGCCTCCAGAGAGTTATCAATGTACTCCTCCATGGCCTTGGTCTCAGGGCCAGACAGTGAATAAATCCGGCCTCGAGGCGGTGTGGTGCCCGGTAGGAGGTCAATGGCACAATTGTAAGGATAATGTGGAGGAAGGGAGGTAGCACAAGCCTTACTGAAAACCTCCCGGAGGTCATGATACGCTGTGGGAATGGCAGAGAGATCTGAGGCCGAACGTAACCCAGCAGGCAGATGTTTAGGGGAAGGCTGCACCGCCTTTAGGCAGTGTTAGTGACAGAACGGGCTCCAACCCAGGATTGAACCCATGGTCCAGTCAATATTGGGATTGTGCTTCTGGAGACAAGAAAATCCCAAAACCACAGGGATGTGAGGAGACTCAATAAGAAGCAGCTGTATTGACTCACTGTGATTACCAGATATACGCAGAGTCATGGGAACTGTGCTGTGCGTGACTCTGCCAATGGAACGGTCGTCCAGTGCTCTGGCATCCATGGGAACGGAAAAGGGTTGAGTAGGAATACTTAGTTCAGATACCAGGGTAGCGTCCATGAAACTCTCATCAGCTCCAGAGTCAATGAGCACCCAAAAAGACTTTGACTGGTCTCCCCACAGCAGAATAAATGCAAAAGAGGTACGGGTAATTGGAATTAGGGAATTCCCAGTCTGACTCACCGGAGTACTTGTACCCACTAAAGATCTAGGTCTCCTCACTGGAGAGGTAGCTATGAAATGCCCCCCAGCACCGCAATACAGACAACTGTTAGAGCTTAGCCTATGTGAACATTCCCTAGGAGATCATTTAGCTTTTCCCAGTTGCATAGGTTCTGGTGTATCCGACTTACACGTCGTCAATGACTCTCGAGGGAGCTCGGGTGGCTTTGGATCCTCTCAGAAAAATCATCACTCAGAAGTGAGTGAGCCACTGCGGATGAACGAGACCAGACCTCTCACTCCTGCGTTCCCTTAGGCGTCCATCAATTCCAACGGTGAGGGCGATGAGAGAGTCGAGGTCCACTGGAAGTTCCCGAGCAGCTAGCTCATCTTCCTGAGCAGCTAGCTCATCTCATCTATGGGAATTTAGACATAATTCAAGACGTTTACTGGCCGCCTCTCTCCCGGATACCGGAGAATCGAATACCTTCCTCACCTCTGCCATGAAATCCTCCAAATGACAACAAATGGCAGATTGTTGCTCCCAAACTGCCGTAGCCCAGGAGAGCACCCTTCCCGACATTAGCGTAATAACATACGCTATCTTAGATCAATCTGAAGGAAACAAAGATGGCTGTAGCTCAACAATAAGAGAGCACTGAGAAAGAAAACCCCGGCAGGTACCAGGATCCCCAGAATATTGCTCCGGAGGAGGTAAGCGGGTTCTCGGGGAGCCGGGGTAGGCTGTACAAGCTCACCACTAATATGGGAAAAATTACTGGGTGGTTGGGGTTTCTCAGAGGTAGCAGGCAGCCTGAGCTAACTCCCTGATTTGCTCCATAATCTCCTAAAACCCTTGATGGTGGCGCTCCGTCAAGGAACGGAGCCCTTCCAGAAGGTCATGTAACAGCTCCTCATGTCTCCCAATAGTGGCTCCCTGCAGGGAGACAGCGTGGTGGAGCTGGTCCAAGTCTGCTGGGTCTGTCATAGCCAGTTTGTACTATAAGAGCACAAGGCGAGAACCAGATGCAGACACAGGAGGCAGATGGTTAGAGTGTTTTTCAGTTTATTTATAATCCAAAAGGAGTAGGCAAGAGAATGGTCGTGGACAGGCAAAAGGTCAAAACCAGATTCTGAGTCCAAGAGGTACAAGATTGGTAAAGAATGTCAGGGCAGGCAGAAGGGTCAGGCAGGCAGGTACGCAGTCCAGAAAAAACAGGCAAGGGTCAAAACCGGGAAGACTAGAAAAAGAGAATAGAAAACAGGAGCACGGGAAAACACACTGGTTGACTTGAAAACATACAAGACGAACTGGCACAGAGAGACAGGAAACACTGGGATAAATACACTGGGGAAAATAAGCGACACCTGGAGGAGGTGGAGACATTCACAAGAACAGGTGAAACAGATCAGGGCGTGACAAGATTAGGGCCTAATGAATTTATTTCAATTGACGGATTTCCTTATATGAACTGTAACTCAGTAAAATGGTTGAAATTGTTGCACGTTGCGTTTCTATATTGTTTCTGTGTAATACCATCCACATGAACAACAGAAAATGGGGAGGTAGAGTAGTTGTACAGTGTGACCAGATAATGAACGCCGAAGCAAGATAGGATTGGGATAATGCATGTGGGTCACTCCCTATAACACCTATGGCTACAAATCTGACGAGAAAATCGCCTGACATTGATGTTGTATACAGTAAGTGTAACTGGTTGTTATGCAACCCCCAGATATGCCACTGCTCTTTGTATCAGACTGAAAGCCGAGGCAAGTGTGAAGCGAAGCCAACCCTATTCTCCTCCCCAGATTGTTGAAAACGCTAAACAAAAATGAAAGCAAATCAACGCCAGATTTGTTAGTCCCTCCTTCAGTGTTTCATTGTAGATGCAATGAAATGAGTGACTCGAGAGGAATCAGTAAAGCGCTGTCTTTGAGTGGGTGATGCTTCAAATATTTCCTATATAGTGTTCTACTTTTGATCAGAGCTCTATGGGCCCTGGACAAAAGTAGTGCATTACAAAGGGAATAGTGTGCCATTTGAGACACAACTTCAGCTAGTCCATGAATAACAAATAGAAACTGTGTGAGTCCCAAATGGCACCCTAAACCCTTAATGCGTCCCAAATGGCATCTTATTCCCTATGCCGTGCATTACTTTTGACCAAGTAGTGTACTATGTAGAGAATAGGGTGCCATTTGGGACATACACACACTCTTCAATCAGCCTAAAATACGAGGCCAATTTCATCTTTGCTCACATTTCAAATCTCATCACCTGGTGTTATGAAATGAGGTAGGACTCGCCATATTTTGCTTTCTTTACAATCAGATAAATATGAATCAAGAACAGAAGTAATTGTTGGGCTACAGAATGAGGCGATTTTAAATCATGATAGTAACACATTCAAAAAAATCTTCTAAACACTACAAACATTCTCTGGCTTTTGGAACAATTGTGTGAATGTATTTATTATTTTAATTCACACCTAATAAAGTACAAAGACTCTTTTAGAATGATAAATGGTGGGAGAATTGGAAAAAATTACACTTATGCTTATTGATGCAGAAAAAACAGTTTTTGCCTCCATTTTGTCTAGTTAGGCTTACATATTATCACAGGTTGTCAGATGAAACAAGGTATTCACAGACTTCTTTAGAGTTTGGATAAAACAACCCAAGTCCTCTTAGTCTTAATTCATGCTGACGAGCATACATTTTATTATATGTTTTAAGATGTTTTATGAGATTATTTAAAAAAAACACTGATGTGATGACTCTAACGAGTGGCCCTCCACATTGGCCCTGGTTAATTACAGAATGCCGAGGCCAGCTACACTGTAAAAATAGAAAGTCTCAAAACACCATGATTGTGTAATGAAACCATGAAAAGTAGTGCATCAAAGCTGAGATCTGGTGTTTGGAGAGTGTTTGAATGTAAACCCAATGGAAGTGTTTTAATACTCAGAATGTGTTTTAAAACAGAAATTAAGTACTTTAAAACACCCAAAGTGGTTCTTTAACCATAATATTGTTTTTTAAGAGAGTGTTGTGAAAATACTTTTGGGGGTTTCAGTGCATGTAAAAGGCTGTATCAAAACACAAACTATGTCTCATACAATCAATGGTTTAGAAATACAAATGGTTTATAGCCTAAATATTGATTGATGATGAGGGCCAATGGAGAACATATTTTTCCACCTTTATTTTTCAATGCTTTAATTAGACAGATTAGAAACAGGAGAGGCGGTACATTTCGTCTGAAATTTTACTCACTCAACCACACAGCTACACTGTAAGAAATTATTCTGGGGTTAATTGAAATTGACACACAAAAAACCCCAACATATACTAAAAATGAATGCAAGCCTTGCAAATCCCATTGTGTAGCGACAACGCATCTGGCTTAGACACGTCACCCCTCTCCCCACCGATGACCGGGGTTAAATTCCCTGCTCCAGCCCTTCCATCTGTTTCTCCTACCTATCTGTGTCCCCTCTGTCATTTCAGAACTGTCTCAATAAAGTGTCAAAATACCCCCCCAAAGAGCTTTAAAATCATGTATTCAAGTCGTTTCAATGATTTGATCATTTCATTTCACCAAAATAATGTAAGAATAAATACAACTTAATATGTTGCTCAAAATGTAAGTATCTTTCATGAGGATAAACAACAACAGAGAAAACTGAGCGATTTAACTCATTGGAAGTCTTTGGTTTTAATCACCTTGCATTTTCTATCTGGCCACTTGACTCTGCTATTTGAGGCTTGTGGGTAATTTAAAAATGTTTGACTTTGTGATTCTTTCACACAACGTTGTACACATGTTTGAAGAAAGAAAAGTATAGTTCTATATTAGTATTAAGCTTGTGGTACCATGAGGTGTAATGGATCACGATGTACGGATATCAAAACCGGCAAGCAAATTGCCATTTAGCCCAAGCCCGTGTTCAGGTTTCTTAATGTAAGAAGCATGTGCAGAATCCTCAATTATTGCAGTTCAACCTCCAGGTAGTGATGGTGCTTTGAACACTGTGCATGACAATGCATGCCAAAGTGGCAAATGATCAAGTGCATAAAACAATGTTAGGCATCAAGACACTTCAGACAAAGGGATCTAATTCTGAACTAGACAGGATTCAAAACATTGTAACGGTGTTCAGAAGCATTAGAGAGAGGAAATTACACCAAAAGAGAAGGTATCTAATTCTGCTCTAAACAGGACTCGAAATACCAAAATAGTGTTTTCAACCTCTTCCGGTAGTGCTCCCAGTCCCTGGCAAGGTGTTGCACAACACTTGATTAAGTGGTGTTACAACACACGGTGTCATGTTTCAAAACATCTCAGGATGATGTGTTTCAATACTCCAGCAAAGTTAAGGTTTTGTCTCCATCAAGTTGGTGGCAGCTTAGTTGCCACTAGTTTTGGTGTTACAAAGCACTTTAACACCGTAGCACAATGTCACAGTTTGACCTCTCGGAAGTTCAGGGCTTCACACTCAGGGTCAAAGTTTAATCTAGTGTGGTGTAGTGCAATGCCCTCAACCTCCCAACCCTCTGCTCACTCTCTGCTTGCCCTCTGGGTTGAGTTAACACCCCTCTACACACACTGACACACAAACACACACACACTTCCCCCTCAGTCCTAGAGCCCTGGGTTGGCGGCAGTGTGACATTCTTGCAGCGTGTGATGGCTGTGCAGGGTTGTGGACCATTAACATGGAACAAAAGCAGACCACAGTGGAGTAGAGGAAGAGTGGAAGGGGGGAATGTGGAGTGGAGGAGAGGAGCTGTGGAGGAGCATCGTGGAGTGGGGGCAAGTGTATTTTAATGACTCACTGTGTGTGTGTGTGTGTGTGTGTGTGTGTGTGTGTGTGTGTGTGTGTGTGTGTGTGTGTGTGTGTGTGTGTGTGTGTGTGTGTGCGCATGTGCGTGTGTGTTTGTTCCTTCACTCACCCACTCACTCAAAGCTGTGGTACAAAACCTCTGAACTGCCATTGGTAATAAGATGCACATGAAAGATACCACATAATTTGAGTAAATTCGAGGGAGAAGGGCTCTAAAAATGTTGATAATCTGTAAAGGCATGATCACAACTCATGCTTAACGGCACAACACAGAAATCTGGTCCTACAGGGGAGATAGAAAGGATCTTCCTCAGAATGAGAGAGAGAAGGGGTGAATGTGAAACCCTCTCTACAGCCCCGTACTACAGACTGACTGTAACACTTAGAGAGAGAGATACAGAGAGAGAGAGAACGAGAGACAGGAAGAGAAAACTAATGATGAAGGCTATAGCATTTCAGACAAGGAGTAAAGAGGGAAAGATAATGAAAATGAGAAAGGGAAAAGATAACTAGAAATTGAGGAGGGGGGAAGAAAAGGGAAGATGGATGGAGAGAGAGGGAGAGAGAGAGAGAGAGAGAGAAAGCAATGGGGGGGTAAGTGTGAAAGTGAGATGCTCATAGACACTTGTAGGGAAGCTGGGTTGACAGATCTGTGCTGTAGCAGAGCTGTGCATTACATTACACACGCAAATGCTGTTTGAAAGCGATCACCACTGCCTCAAAGATTGATGATAGCCTTTTTTCCGTCTCTGGCTGAACCACGCATCCCCATCCAAGCCATCTATATATTTCTTCAAAGGCATAATTGATGCCGGAGCAGACTCTGTATTCTGGGTTATGGAGTGTGATGGCATTTTGACATAGACTGTGGACTGTCTCAGTGTGTGTGTGTGTGTGTGTGTGTGTGTGTGTATGTGTGTGTGTGTGTGTGTGTGTGTGTGTGTGTGTGTGTGTGTGTGTGTGTGTGTGTGTGTGTGTGTGTGTGTGTGTGTTAGGGTGCACTGCGAGGTCACAGCAGCAGTTCCAGGGTGACAGAAATAGAGGAGAAGAAACTTCATTGTAGAAACTGAGTCAGTCACCAGTAATCATTCAGTCCGTGCATTCAGACGTTTTGCATATCGGGTGGAGGCAAATAAAAATTACCTAATTAAACTGTACTTCTGCTGGAGTGCCAGGAGGCTGAGAGAGAGAGAGAGGGGGAGAGAGAGAGAGAGAGGTGCGGGAGAGAGACATGAGAAGAAGATAGAGAGAGAGAGAGCAATAGGAATGCAACCTGTTTCCAGTCAGTGTGAATTCCCATCTCCCGAGTCGTTTACAGGGGGATCACTGTGCTCTATGCTTTACGTGCAGGCCTGGAGCAGCACCATACTATAGATCAAAGTACAATGGTCCTGTGGACGCCTTAGTGTTCCCCTCTTATGTTCCCCTCTGTCTGATGGATGGGGAGTGTCACCAGCCACAATCCATAGCACCGCACAGGGGGTGTGCATGTGCGCGTGTGTATGTGGCTGGAGTGTTGTGTGTGTCTGTGTGTGTCTGTGTGTGTATGGGGGGCAGGGAAAGAAAAGGGGCCAAATTGACATGATTATTACATTGCCTTTGGGGTGTAATTGTCCTGCGTGCATGGCTGGGGCACATGGGAGAGCAGCTGGCACCCCCCCTCTATCTCTCTTTATTTCTCTCTCTCTCCTCTCTCTCTCCACTCTCTCCCACTCTGGGTGATAAATCGTTGTGCTAAATGTTCCAGGATGTTTGAGGGGATCAACACAGTCAAAGGGAGGGAGAGACTGGGTTTTCTAAACAAAGGCTACATTACATCTGCTGTATCTTTAATTGGCAATAAAATAGTTTTTATTTAATACAGACTTGAAAATTGCAGCCCAACCAACTTAAATGGCACTGTCTTTTGCAATTAGACACACTTTTCAATTGCACTTAAGGATATTAACGCTCCTCTCCTCTCCTCCTCTCCTCTTGGGGTGGTCCATCAGTGGTATGTTGTGCTGACCGTGCCATTCTAATTGTGTCCTGGGGCATTTCTCAATGCTGCTCTGTTAACCATTAACCAGCCCCTGCATCGTGTGGAACTTGTTTAGAACCTGTTCATGAGGAGCCCGACGCTATCCATGGCCTTGTCAGGTCTCACAACCCATCCTCAAACACACACACCCAAGAACAAACGTGTGTGCACACATGCACACACACACACACACACACACACACACACACACACACACACACACACACACACACACACACACACACACATACACACACACAAATACCCTCTCAACCCTCCCTACACAGAAGCCCTGTTTAGCCATGGTCATCAAGGCCAGGTGACTGATAAGCTGGGCGATGATCCATCTGGAGCTTCATCTACTGGCCTTTGTAAACACTGATAGTCTGTTAGTCACTTTGACAGGGTCCCAGTCCCAGGACCCCTCTGTTAGGGTAGGAAAGGTTATCATCTCCTGGCATGCCTAAACTGGAATGCTAAAACTGGCCCTGGTCCAAACCATGTGAGTAGAAAAACCCAAAGTGACCTCTCTGTCTTAAAACCATTAAGGACATATTAAACCAGCTTCTAGATCAGAACAAATTATTCGTATTCTTTCTGAATAGTCTTTTTGTGAAAATATTCTCAATAAAAATATTCTTAAAAAATGCTCATGGCCTCATAATGGTGGGTGTTGTTGTAGGGCGGCATATTATCCCGAGGGGGGAGGGAGGGGGGGGGGGTTGGGGGTCACCCCCAGAAATCACCACCCTCAGCCTCAAAAACAAAGAAAACATTTCATTCTGTCTGAACAGAGGGCCGGCTGTGTATCTGAACTGACAGAGCTAACACACACAATCACATCTATTAAAAAGCATTTCATTATCCTAATATCTGTCGTTTATTAGGCCAATATATGCCTTCATATAGTGAGGAATGGTGCTGTGGTTCTATAAGTTGTTCAAGTCAGTTTTTTAGCACGCATGTTATGTTATTGGGGTAGTGCTGTAGTCATAGCTTCAGTTGGCTGTGTTTGCTTTACTCCATATTCATATTTCAGACATGTTTGTACTACGTCCCCGAGGTCCCTAAAATCCTCTCTGAATTCTATTGAAATAATAAAGCAATATCGATAATATCTATTTGATTTATGCCCTATGTCCTAATATACCGCATACCACGAGGCGTTTTATTATAGCTCAGAAAAAAGGCTTATTTGAAATCTGTTTGGAGTACCATTTAAATGGAATACGATATCAGGTTACTATGGCGTTTTCTGGGCCAGGATGAGACTCCAATAAGAAAACAGGGTAGTGAAATGGAGGCTTTAATAAAGCGACATGATAACACAACTCAGTATGCATACAAAGCACAAGAGTAGATGTGTAGAGTATAGTACTGTTTCCAAACCCATTATTCATTTAATGACTGCCAACAAAAATCTCTCAGTGAGTTTCTTTCTTTTTGTAAAAAGACTTCACTAAACTCCTGCTAACTTTTGAAAATGAGTTTCTCTGAGTCTCTTAAAGGTCATTGATGAGACATTGAGGCAAGTTGTCATAGAGCTGTAGTGAAATAATGACAAAGAAACTCCTAGGGCCTTATCTTTGAGAACACTGCTTTCACTAGAACCAGTGAAAAGTGCACCAAACATCTCCTATACTCATTCATGCAGAACATTCCCCAGTCTATCAGAGGCCTACCAGAATGCATTGCGTTTCTCTCTTCTCTATTTGTTTCTTGTCAGCGCTGGTGTGGGACACCCAGTGTGATTGTAAAACAACAGACACGCAAACACACACACCTTATCGCGTGAATCGAAGCTAGTGTCCGGGTAGCCATGTGTTTTGTTCCGTGCTTGATGCTGTTTGGGTCATTAACCCAAAGGAGAATTGAAACAGTCCGACTCACACACCAGTCGTGCACTATTCACACGAAGCCTCTGACTCACACACCAGTCGTGCACTATTCACACGCAGCCTCTGACTCACACACCAGTCGTGCACTATTCACACGCAACCTCTGACTCACACACCAGTCGTGCACTATTCACACGCAGCCTCTGACTCACACACCAGTCGTGCACTATTCACACGCAGCCTCTGACTCACACACCAGTCGTGCACTATTCACACGCAGCCTCTGACTCCCACACCAGTCGTGCACTATTCACACGCAGCCTCTGACTCACACACCAGTCGTGCACTATTCACACGCAGCCTCTGACTCCCACACCAGTCGTGCACTATTCACACGCAGCCTCTGACTCACACACCAGTCGTGCACTATTCACACGCAGCCTCTGACTCACACACCAGTCGTGCACTATTCACACGCAGCCTCTGACTCACACACCAGTCGTGCACTATTCACACGCAGCCTCTGACTCACACACCAGTCGTGCACTATTCACACGCAGCCTCTGACTCACACACCAGTCGTGCACTATTCACACGCAGCCTCTGACTCACACACCAGTCGTGCACTATTCACACGCAGCCTCTGACTCACACACCAGTCGTGCACTATTCACACGCAGCCTCTGACTCACACACCAGTCGTGCACTATTCACACGCAGCCTCTGACTCACACACCAGTCGTGCACTATTCACACGCAGCCTCTGACTCACACACCAGTCGTGCACTATTCACACGCAGCCTCTGACTCCCACACCAGTCGTGCACTATTCACACGCAGCCTCTGACTCACACACCAGTCGTGCACTATTCACACGCAGCCTCTGACTCACACACCAGTCGTGCACTATTCACACGCAGCCTCTGACTCACACACCAGTGTACATGTACACATGTACAAACACTGACACACATTCCACCTCTATCTCTACTGATAGTTGTGTGGGGAACGAACACCCGCAGACACACTGTTCAGAGTCAGAGACTACGTCTGAAATGGAGTCCTATTCCCAATGTGTTGTACTATTAAAGTAGAGCCCTGTATGTGGAATAGGGGGCATAACCAGCCATAAAATAATGCAATATATGTCCCAACAGGTCTAAATATATGTGTCATGACAGTGTTATGACCATGTTATGACAGGTTATGACAAGTTATGTCAGCTGTTATGTCATATTATGACATGGTTATGACCATGTCATAGCGTGTTATGACGCTGGGTGTCAAGTAAAGTTTTACCCAATATTGTGATTAAAGATTCACAGTTTGTACATATTTATCTATTTCTTTGTGAAATTAAATGGGTTATTATGGGATAGACTCAATTAAAATATTACAATAACAAATGTCTGCAATTGGGTAAATATTTAATCTAACAGTGTGTAGATTTATTTTCATCTATTTCAAAAAGAACCACCATTAAGTCTTTGAAGCTCTGAGGCGCTGAGGATCCCAGCGGATTTACAGTTATGAATTGAAAAGCACGCTAACATGAACATTCAGCTATTTTTTGCTCTCTTCAAAGCATGTTCGAAAGGACTATGACAGTGTTTACCATTAGCACTGATGAGAACTGCAGTAATATGCAACTCTGTGTTATTCTTGTATGTTTGGTCAAATGTAAGAGCTATATTTTGAAAAGGAACCATCACTACCATGTAACAGTATAGCTTCCGTCCTTCTCCTTCCGTCCCTCTCCTTCCGTCCCTCTCCTTGCCGCAACCTGGGCTCGAACCAGGGACCCTCTTAACACACGAAGCATCGTTACCTTCCACTCCACAAAAGCCACGGCCCTTGCAGAGCAAGGGAAACAACTACTTCAAGGTATCAGAGCGAGTGATGTCAGAGACTGAAACACTACTAGAGAGCACCGCTAACAAGCTAGCCATTTCACACAAGTTATGTCAACAAATAGCTCAATATGTTTCTGATCTGAAGTTGTATTACATTTGAACAAAGTGGCCCTTTGCAAGCTGTGTTGAATATGTTTATGTAGTTGTATTGCCTTCCGTTACTTCAAATACAGCTGTATTACCCCCTTGAGGTATACACACAGAACATCTGTGAGTATAGAAGACACACTGACCACACCAATGTACTGTAACAGGTCTAAGGGTGAATTGCACCATTGCAATCTGTTGACATTTGTATTAAACAAGATTACAAATGTAGTTCGCTACGGTTTTGATCACAAACATCTCTTTTTTTTTACTTCTCTTATTCCCTCTAAACCTCATATAACCCATGGTGTGAATTCTGCTTAAGCAATCTCTTCAAAACACTTATGGCTATCGGTAGAGAAACCTCGCCCATGTTAAAGAATCCAGCCACGTCTAAATTCCAAACATTGCGTCACTTAACGGAGCCAAGTAAAACATTCCACATTCTCCAGTCTCAGTCCTCAGCGGAACTCTGGGGAGTTCTGTATTCATCGTCCGAGACCATCAGAACTCCAGAACTCCCCTTTAAACCAGACTGAATGTTAAAAACAGAAAAGGGTGGGTGTCATTCTGATAAATAGGAGGGGACAGCATTCTGTTGGAGGTTCATGTTTTGTCCAGTATTTTAGTTTTTTTTGTTGTGCGCCTATTTTATTATTTTTATTAAGTGGGTAAATATTTGCAGTTTAGAAAATGCTGTCATAATGCTGTGCTGATAAACATTTACAATACATGTTTAACATGTATTGAAGGCTTTGGTTTTCGCGCAGTAATAAACTGTCGTAGGGTAAACGGTGTCCAATATTTTTTGGTCCGATAGAGTCGGACAAAAATCAACACATTGACAATACCAGACTCAACACATTGACATTACCAGACTCCTTTCGAAGGTCCAGTTCGACTGGGAGTCTGAATTAAAGCTGATACTTGTCATCTGTTGTTGAATTTAGGCGTCACTCTCGCTCTTACTGTTTCATTTCACTTAGTCATCAAGTTCTTCAATGCCATTCCCCCATTTCTTTATGAAATGTGTTTGCAGTTCTTGTGCTGTCTGTATTAAACTTGTAAACCCAAGTGGTATGTTCTATTCTTCTTTTCACTGCTGTAGATGCCCTTCAGCAGCCCCGTTGCATAATGGTGAGAGGTATGTTCTATTCTTCTTTTCACTGCTGTAGATGCCCTTCAGCAGCCCCGTTGCATAATGGTGAGAGGTATGTTCTATTCTTCTTTTCACTGCTGTAGATGCCCTTCAGCAGCCCCGTTGCATAATGGTGAGAGGTATGTTCTATTCTTCTTTTCACTGCTGTAGATGCCCTTCAGCAGCCCCGTTGCATAATGGTGAGAGGACACACCTGTCTTCTAGGAGAACATGCTTTAAATAAACCTTGTTATTCCTCTCAAAGGTCTCAGACAGAAAAGTAAAGAACAGAGAGAAACAGAGAGAGTGAGCAGAGAGAGAGAGAGAGAGAGAGAGAGAGAGGGAGACTCTTAAGGACTCTTGCCTATTCTTAAGGAATTACAATGTCAAACCTTGATTTTCAACATAGCTGTTAAAGAGAGATTGTGTCTGACATATTGTTTCTGGGTCCAGAGCGGAGAGGGTGGAACATATTAACGGCCTTCAGTCCAACAAACCCCATTCTCATTAGTCCTCATTGTCAACAATCTATCAATTGGATGTGCCACATACATAACATTGCGATGTGATATCCTTTAGTTTTTACCAAAATGAGAGCAGATCAGCCAGCTGCAAGTCGTGCATCACTGCCAAAGGCAATGTGATGTTAAATCGATAAAGGACATGCTTGCTTGGGTCAGACGGTGGCCAATGAACTAATGCTAGAACAAGACAAATGAAGTGTCTGCTTAGCTGAGCTGCTGCACTGCCTTGGCCCTCGCCTGCCTCAGAGCCCCGCCCCGCTCCATCCTCACCTGCCTCACAGCATGAAGGCTATGCTTATTGGGAAAACAGACTAGACAAGAAGCCATGAGGCCTGAACACTTCATTTTACAGAGATCCTTTTGAGAACGTATATGAGTGTGTATAAGACTCCTGGCTGTGATTATGACTGGCGTGTCTGGGTGTGATAACCTGTGCAAAGGTCTTAAGGGTTGAATGCAGGATCCTGAGGTAATGAACAGCCTGGTGTGTGTGTGTACGTGTGCGTGTGCGTGTGTGCGTGTGCGTGTGTGTGGCGTAGAGGCCTAGACTGATAAACCAGGTGGAGACCTATCACTGGATCAGACACTTCTGCCTGAGACAAATGGGGCCACGGGAGGTCAACAACATCACAATGTCAAGCAATGGCTGTAGCTTATGCTTGCAGGAGCGGTTATTCTTCGTAAGACAATGATAATGCAAAAATACTTCATCAGAGAAGATGTGATTTACACAATGTACAACAATAGAATTTCTCATTTAAATATTTTAGATGTTTTTAATGTCTCTTTCAATATATACTGTATGTTTGTATTATTAGCTGTGATGCTCCTGGATCGTAATTTAGCTGTGTCGACCCCCCTCATTTAGATGTGTGTGGATCCACTTGGTGAAAACAGGACATGTGTTTAGCTCTCTGACTGTTTGCTGAAACCTTGTACCGATTACACCAAAGCTTCTCTGTGAACAACACGGCTCACCTCCCTCGCTCCCTCTAATCCATTTTGCCTTTGTAAAACAGTCACTTTCATTCAGAGCTTTCTAATTAACCATAGAACATGGCTAACTGTGATGAGCTGTCGCTTTTGTTGCCGATCCAAACCATGCTCAGAGTCTTCTGATGGGATGACTTCATGAGTCCCTTTGCCCAATTAAGAAGAAGAGAGGTTGGTCTTTTAGGGTCTTATGCCTTTAGTGACCTCATGAAGGACACTTCATAGTTTGACCTTTGCCCTCACTCCAGCCTTCTCTTCCACTGGAGCACCAGACGCAGATCACAGAACGTCTCTCTCTCTCTCTATCTCTCTCTCTCTCTCTCTCCTCTCCCTCTCTCCTCTCCCTCTCTTTCCCTCTCTCCTCTCTTTTATCTCTCGCTCTCCTTTCTCTTTCTTCTCTCTCTCTCTCTATCTCTCTCTCCCTCTCTCTTCAACATTTGGGACCCTTATCCTACCACTAACACAGTAAATAATACTTTACACAAAAAGGTACAAAAAAAAGGAAGAGAAATAACAAACAACCTCCATAAAAGTGAGTCGGAAGACTTACTTTACTAAACCTCTAGCTGACCCGTACAACCCTGTATCAACAAACGTCTGCTACGCCAGGCTCAGAGAGGCTTTCACAGTTGGAGCGTTTGCTTTCACCGAGACCTCTCTGGTATTTCTTTAAAAAACCTTGCGTGTTAGGGTCCCCCTCAGTGGGAGTACCACAGCTGCAGCGCCCCTGTCCATCTTTATTTGTCTCACCGGACAGGCTGATTTCTCAGAGGGCCGCACTCTGACACCGGCGAGATGGATTTGCTCGTCTTAGCGGAGACATTGTCAGGATAACAACTATATTGACAGAGAGGATAGAGGGAACTTCAGGGGTCATGATAAGCTTGTGGAGTGAGTTCCATCACAGAGAGGCGTGATCCCCTCTTCACCTGTAATAACGGCTCGCTGAGACATGGGGAACAGAACAAAATGGCTATTTTTCATAGGAAAGATCGTACGAATGGGAAAAACGAGTAGCTTCTTTGAGCTAATTCTGTCATGGGATAGGGTTAGGGTTAGGCCCAACCCTATCCCTAACCCTAAACTTGTCATAATTTGAGGCAAACCAAAAACCTCCCTTGTCTGTTTCTGACGAGTATGTCCAAATCTTCTGGACAGTAGGAAATGCTGTGTTGTTGTTACTGTGCTGATAGTGGCCAACTCCTCCACTTCCCTGATGAGGTTAAACTAATCAGAAGAGGTCTTATCTGTTTCAATGGAAACTCGTCTACTGAGTCTATACCATGTCCTGTCAGTTTCCTGTCTGTAAATGATCCTACACTAAATCATTACAGTCATCATATGACCCGAAGTCAGCACATACTTAATGCCAACAGGAAGACACACATACATACGCAAAAAGAAATAGTGGCGTCTCCTTTAGCTCTCACTCAATGGGCAGGGTGTCATGTTGCACGGTAGTCCTCTCACTATGCCGGCTAATCTTTACCATCACAGCCCAGGCTGCTATTGTAGGGGTTTCCTGTACTTAATTACTGGGGCACAAGGCATTGTGCATTGCTGTGCTGAGGTTTCAGGCTCCATTTCTAACCCTTGTGTAGGACATTAACCTCCTGTAAGATGTAGGCTAGGCCAAGGGGGTGACTGGCGACTAGCCTTACCACCTGTTGTGGTAATTCTATTGACTAAACAAAGAATAGAGGGAAGGTGGAGCGAGGGAGGGAAGGGTGGGGAAGGCGGGATGAAGGTGTCTATTTCACTGGTCAGTTTTTGATCTTGCCAGAAAACGGATTATTTAATGACATCACACTTCCGTCTTAAAGTATAATGCCCTGCAGTGACCCAGAGATATTATCTGTTTCCCAAATGGCACCCTACTCCCTAAGTAGCACACTAATAGGGTGTCATTTGGGACACTTCCTCTGTTTAGAACCACCACAGCTCTTTTCAAGAAGTGAGACTATAGAGAGTATGTTGATCCCTGGTCTGAGTGGGTTTCCATGGCGGATTTCCAGGGCAGTCTCTGAGGTGATTTTAAAGGGTGTGATCGCTCATAATTCAAGTCAGACGGATTCATGGGGAAATCAAATCAGCCTCCCAGACAGAGGAGAGCAGGGCAGAGCAGAGCAGAGCTGAAGCAGCAATATAATATCCGTCATGCAGCACAATATTTAATTGACTTATATAACATTTCTCCTTTCTGACAGCTTCTTCCCCTCCCTCACTACACATCTACACCTCTTTTATTAGGACTGTCCTCTGTGATTTGGGGTTTCTCTCTCTCTATCTCTGTTTCTCGCTCTCTGTCTGTCCCTTTCTCTCTCCCTTTTAGGTTGTTCTCAGGGGTTCTCCCCCTCTTTCTTTCTCTCTGTCTCTCTCTATCTCCTCTCTCTCTGCATTTGATGATGAGGAGAAGGGCCGGCTCTTGCCTTCTGGGGGCCCTGAGCGAGATTTGGTTTTAGTGGCCCTCCTCTTGACGGTGGAGAGAAATGTACATTTTAAATGATAATGTTAAATGCTACCTTGTCACAACACAACTGATTGGCTCAAACACATTAAGAAGGAAAGAAATTCCAATAATTAACTTTTAACAAGGCACACCTGTTAATTGAAATGCATTCCAGGTGATTACCTCATGAAGCTGGTTGAGAGAATGCCAAGAGTGTGCAAAGCTGTCATCAAGGCAAAATGTGGCTACTTTGAAGAATCTAAAATATAACATATATTTTGATTTGTGTAACACTTTTTTGGTTATTACATGATTCCATATGTGTTATTTCATTGTGTTGATGTCTTCACTATTATTCTACAATGTAGAACATTTAAAAATAAAGAAAAACCCTTGAATGAGCCAAACTTTTAACTGGTACTGCATGTTTACCAACAAATATATGGGGAGTTGGAAATTACATTGATGGAGGCCACAATCTATCTACAATGTTAAAGCTAATCTGCCCCCTTAAAAAAAATCACCATACCGCCTCGTTATGCCTTTAGACATGTAATTAAGAAATGAAGACAACTTTGAGTCTTCTGTGTGTCCAAAAAAAAGTTTTTCTTGATTAGGCGTTGAGCATTGGGCAATTCCTGTCTGTGATGATGTGAAATTGGGGTGCTGCTAGAGGGAGTTGAATGTGAAGGAAGTTAAAGCATGCACCCAATTACAGTGTGATACACAAACGCATGCATGCATACACACAGATGCGTGCACACACACACACACACACACACACACACACACACACACAGACTCGTCATTAATTTCCGGAGCCATCGTTCTCTCTTTCTACCCCTGAGAAACGTTTCAATACTTTTCTGCCAACATTATGCATATCTATGTTTAAATCCTCTCCGCTTCACTAAATGTCACTGGAAATGTTTATTTTTCTAATGAAGTCATTTTCATATTTTACTCTTATTTCCTCCTCCTCCTCCTTCTACTCCTCATCCTCCTCCTTCTACTCCTCATCCTCCTCCTTCTACTCCTCATCCTCCTCCTTCTACTCCACCTAGTGCCTCTGTCTTTGTTTGAATTAGGCATTCCTCCTGAAAACGACCATGCAGCTCTGCACACTGTTGCGTCGCTTTCTCATTAGCATAATGTCTCTCAACTTCAGACGAGTTTTCGTCCTCTGCTAATTCCATGCACACTTAGTTTCAACTCACTCGCTGAGCCTCTGAGGAGAAACGCTGTCTTTGTTACAATTACTCCCAACGTTGATCTTCTGGAGGTGCTGTGGGACTCAGCATACAGGGCTAGTTTTCAGTCGCTCTTTTTCCCATGATGCAACCAAAGCCAAAGGAACTGACTATAAAAGAGCCGACTCACAATTGTCTCCTCCGGCTAAGAAAGCTTTGTCAGACCCAGACAGAACATTTCAAGTTTGAACATGTTCTAGAAGTTCAGCATTGAGTGATGCGCATAAATATGTATATGCTCTCCCTCTCTCTCTCTCTCTCTCTCTCTCTCTCACACACACACACACGTGCACACACAGCCTAGAACACAACCGTAGTTCTAGATGTACAGTTGTGCCTCCAAGTCTGTGTGCAGGGGTGTGTGAAATGTTCTTAGGGAAAATAATTACCAACAGCTGCCAAGAGTGTGAACGAGTCTAACAACCACATGAACCACTTCACCACTGTGTAATCCTAACTGTACAATCTGCTTGTGTCCCGTTCACAACACAGATAGAGCTTGTCTGAACAAAATAGCAGTCTTTAACTGTGGCGTGTGATGGGGAAAGGAGGGAGAAAAAACACATGCTCTGATTAGTAGGTAACTAGGTTTTTTAAAAGTTCATGGTCTGCACCCCAAATCCCACTTCGTGATCTGGAGAAATGGGAACATATATTTAACAGTGGCAGATAGTTGAGGAAATATCCCATCAGCCATTACAGCTGTTTACCTTAGGGGAAAACCACATGATTTCACATTTGGAAAATCACATGATTTCATGTGACATATTGTGAAACCATGTGGTTTTGGAACACTTCACATGTGATGATTTTCACATGAGGTTTCACATGAGGTTTCACATGTGATCACATAACCTTTTTCATGTGGAAGTTTGTGAAACCATGTCGTTTTGGAACACTTCATACGTGCCCCCTCAGATTTGTCCTTTTAAAAAATATGTTTCTCTGTAATACTACTAGCCGCCTAGCAATTTTATGAAGCTGGCTTTAGCTAGCCCAGATAGGTTCCCAATCTCCCATCCACATAACTAGCTACCAAGAAGCCATTTCTTGGTAGCTAGTACAGGTAACTGCCAAAATAAAGGAAACACTAACATAAAGTGTCTCAATGCACCTTGGCCATAGATTCTACAAGTGTTTGGAACTCTAGGGGGATGCGACACCATTCTCCCACAAGAAATTCCATCATTTGGTGTTTTATTGACGGAAAAGGTGCCGTTCCAGAATCTCCCATAAGTATTCAATTGGGTTGAGATCTGTTGACTGAGAACACCATGATCACATAACCTTTGACATGTGAAATCATGTGGAACCATGAGGTTTTTGAACACTTCACGTGATGATATTTCACATAACCTTTCAGGTGTATTCAAATTTTCACATGATGCCCTGCCAACAAATATGACTCATTAGGATTTCCCCCATAACATCACAAAATAGCTGCAGTGTTTTCAACAGTACATAGTTGACTCAGTAATTCAAATTCAACATGTCGTCACCTGGGATTTAAACTCACAACCACTTGGTTTACAATAATCCGATATTCCTGCTAACTCACTGTGTCTGTGTCAATGACTGATTTCACCTGTATTCCTACACTTTGGACTTCAAAGTAAATCTCAGCTTTGTATAATACACTAAGAGAATCTGTAATATTTATCAGAGTGATTCAGGAGTAACGTTAAAACAGGATAATATGCCAGAATAATATGCTAATAAATATGCTGATATGCTAATAAATCCAGAGGTTGTGAGTTCAAATCCCAGGTGGGGTCATGTTGGAAAGTCAGTACGAAGTGATCATGTCAAATGAAATCATACTGTCATTGATTGAAAAAAATGCATTATTTTAGCTGAACAGCGGCATACCAATCACATGTGGAATTGCATTTTCACGTGAAAAAAATTCACATGTGAAAATGTAATTGGCATATTCACATGTGAAAATGTAACTAACACATTCATTTAACTAGGCAAGTCAGTTAAGAACAAATTCTTATTTACCATGACGCCCTAAGAACAGTGGGTTAACTGCCTTGTTCAGGGGTAGAATGACACATTTTTACCTCATCAGTTCAGGGATTTGATCTAGCAACCTTTCTGATTATTGGTCCTACGCTCTAATCACTAGGCTACCTGCCGCTCCACATTGATTAAATATTTGTACACTTTTTTTATCTCAACAGTGTACCACCTACCTTAAAACCCCTATACCATTGTATTACTCCTCTTAGAAAAAAACACATTTAAAATTTGCTGTTTCACATCAAATCAAATCAAATTTATTTATATAGCCCTTCGTACATCAGCTGAAATCTCAAAGTGCTGTACAGAAACCCAGCCTAAAACCCCAAACAGCAAGCAATGCATGTGAAAGAAGCACGGTGGCTGGGAAAAACTCCCTAGGAAAAACTCCTGAGAAAGGCCAAAAACCTAGGAAGAAACCTAGAGAGGAACCAGGCTATGAGGGGTGGCCAGTCCTCTTCTGGCTGTGCCGGGTGGATATTATAACAGAACATAGTCAAGATGTTAAAATGTTCGTAAATGACCAGCATGGTCAAATAATAATAATCATAGTAATTGTCGAGGGTGCAACAAGCACGTCCGGTGAACAGGTCAGGGTTCCGTAGCCGCAGGCAGAACAGTTGAAACTGGAGCAGCAGCATGGCCAGGTGGACTGGGGACAGCAAGGAGTCATCATGCCAGGTAGTCCTAGGGCTCAGGTCCTCCGAGAGAAAGAAAGAAAGAAAGAAAGAAAGAAAGAAAGAGAGAATTAGAGAGAGCATATTTACATTCACACAGGACACCGGATAAGACAAGAGAATACTCCAGATGTAACAGACTGACCCTAGCCCCCCGACACATAAACTACTGCAGCATAAATACTGGAGGCTGAGACAGGAGGGATCAGAAGACACTGTGGCCCCATCCGATGATACCCCCGGACAGGGCCAAACAGGCAGGATATAACCCCACCCACTTTGCCAAAGCACAGCCCCCCACACCACTAGAGGGATATCTACAACCACCAACTTACCGTCCGAAGACAAGGCCGAGTATAGCCCACAAAGATGTCCGCCACGGCACAACCCAAGGGGGGGGCGCCAACCCAGACAGGAAGACCACGTCAGTGGCTCAACCTACTCAAGTGACGCACCCCTCCCATGGACGGCATGGAAGAACACCAGTAAGTCAGTGACTCAGCCCCTGTAAAAGGGTTAGAGGCAGAGAATCCCAGTGGGAAGAGGGGAACCGACAAGGCAGAGACAGCAAGGGCGGTTCGTTGCTCCAGCCTTTCCGTTCACCTTCACACTCCTGGGCCAGACTATACTTAATCATAGGACCTACTGAAGAGATAAGTCTTCAGTAAAGACTTAAAGGTTGAGACTGAGTCTGCGTCTCTCACATGGGTAGGCAGACCATTCCATAAAAATGGAGCTCTATAGGAGAAAGCCCTACCTCCAGCCGTTTGCTTAGAAATTCTAGGGACAATTAGGAGGCCTGCGTCTTGTGACCGTAGCGTACGTGTAGGTATGTACGGCAGGACCAAATCGGAAAGATAGGTAGGAGCAAGCCCATGTAATGCTTTGTAGGTTAGCAGTAAAACCTTGAAATCAGCCCTTGCCTTAACAGGAAGCCAGTGTAGGGAAGCTAGCACTGGAGTAATATGATCAAATTTTTTGGTTCTAGTCAGGATTCTAGCAGCCGTATTTAGCACTAACTGAAGTTTGTTTAGTGCTTTATCCGGGTAGCCGGAAAGTAGAGCATTGCAGTAGTCGAGCCTAGAAGTAACAAAAGCATGGATTAATTTTTCTGCGTCATTTTTGGACAGAAAGTTTCTGATTTTTGCAATGTTTCGTAGATGGAAAAAAGCTGTCCTTGAAGCAGTCTTGATATGTTCTTCAAAAGAGAGATCAGGGTCCAGAGTAACGCCGAGGTCCTTCACAGTTTTATTTGAGACGACTGTACAACCATCCAGATTAATGATGGTTGTGAAATAATTGTTTTCACATGTTGAGCTGAAAACAAGAGACACATGTGAGGTCAGTTATTTACATGTGAAACCATGCACACATGTATTCAATATATAGTTCACATGTTAACACCACCTGTCACGTCCTGACCAGTAAAGGGGTTATTTGTTATTGTAGTTTGGTCAGGATGTGGCAGGGGTGTGTTTGTTTAGTGTTTTGGGGTTTGTTGGGCTATGTGCTTATGTAAGAGTGGTGTTTGTTTAGAGTGTTCCGGGTTTTTTGGTCTATGTTCTATGTTCTATGTTAGTGTATTTCTATGTTCAGTCTAGTCTTTCTATTTCTATGTTTAGGGTTTGTTGATTGACCTTCAATTGGAGGCAGCTGTTCCTCGTTGCCTCTGATTGAAGGTCCTATGTATAGGGGTGTTTGTGCTATGGGGGTTTGTGGGTAGTTGTCTCCTGTTTTGTGTCTGTGCACCTGACAGGACTGTTTAGTGTCGTTCGTTGGTTTTTGTATACGTATTTCTTTTGTTTTTCCTTCTTTTAAATAAATAAAGAAGATGAGTATACACGTTCCCGCTGCAACTTGGTCCAATCCTTACGACGCCCGTGACAGAACTACCCACCACAAACGGACCAAGCAGCGGAGGAAGGAGCAGCAGAGGAACTATGTGGACTATGTGGAATCATGGACATGGGAGGAGATCCTGGACGGGGCAGGACCATGGCACCAGGCTGGGGAGTACAAACGCCCTAAGGAGGAGCTGGAGGCAGCCAAGGCAGAGCGGCGTCATTATGAGGCATTATACTCGCCGATGGGCAAGTACGAGAGGCACCACCAATAAAAAATGTTGGGGGGGTCACACAGGGAGATTGGCTAGGGCAGGCAGTAGACCTGAGCCAACTCCCCGTGCTTATTATGGGGAGCGTGTGGAGACGAGAGCGCCGGTGTATGCGGAAGTGCGCACGATCTCGCCCATGGGCACGCACAGTCCGGTGCAAGTGATCCCAGCCCCTCGCAAGTGCCGTGCTAGAGTGGGCATCCAGCCTGGAAGGAGGATGCCTGCGCAGCGCATCTGGCCACTAGTGCGCCTCCTAGGCCCAGGCTACCCTACGCCTGCTCTACGCACAGCAACCATCAGGCCTCTGCACAGCCCAGTTCGCCCTGTGCCAGCACTCCGCTCGTGCAGGGCTACTATTACCATCCAGCCAGGACGGGTTGTGCAGGAGGTGCGTTCCAGACCTCCAGTGCCTACTCATGGCCCGGTGTATTCAGTTCCTGCTCCTCATACTAGCCCTGAGGTGCGTGTCTCTAGTCTGGCACCTCTAAAGACAGCACCACGCACCAGGCCTCCAGTGCATCAGCCCAGTCTAGTACATCCTGTGCTCGCTCCTCGCACTAGCCTTGGGGTGCGTGTCTCCAGTCTGGTACCTCCACTACCAGCTCCACGCACCAGGCCTCCAGTGCGTCAGCCCAGTCCAGCGCGTCCTGCTCCTGCTCCTCGCACTAGCCCTGTGGTGCGTGTTCCTAGTCTGGCGCCTCCTAAGCCAGCCCCACGCATCAGGCCTTCAGTGCGCAGTTCCCGTCTAGAGCTTCCAACGACAGTGCCTCTTCCAGAGTGTCCGGCGACAGTGCCTCGTCCAGAGTGTCCGGCGACAGTGCCTCGTCCAGAGTGTCCGGCGACAGTGCCTCATCCAGAGTGTCCGGCGACAGTGCCTCGTCCAGAGTGTCCGGCGACAGTGCCTCGTCCAGAGTGTCCGGCGACAGTGCCCCGTAGAGAGATGGCCCACAGTCCGGAACCGAGAGAGACGGCCCACAGTCCGGAACCGAGAGAGTCGCCCTACAGTCCGGAATCGGCGCAGCCAGAGTCGCCGTACAGTCCGGAATCGGCGCAGCCAGAGTCGCCCTACAGTCCGGAGCTCCCAGAGTCGCCCTTCAGCCCAGTTTTCACATGTGCTCTAATGTTTTCACTTGTGAAGTTTCATGTTATTAGATGTTGCTTTTACATGTTGACACGTTATCACATTAACTTCACATAAGATCACATGTGAAATCTATATGTTTTTTCAATAAGGGTTCATACTGATAAAAGAGAGAAGAGGTAAAGCTACAACACAGAGGTGACAGTCCAACATAGTGCCTGTCCAAAATATCACCAGTTTTTACAAAAACCTACAGCCAATATGAATATTACTGTACATATTCATCAAGGTTTTCTATGGCACTGACTATATTATCATAAAACGTTACAGTTACAGTTCATATGATTAATTCCTGGGCTCTGTGTGCCATACCAAACGCTTGATATGACATCAGGACTGGCACCACACACCCAGTCATTTGGGGGCAGAGCTGAAAATATCGCCTTTATTGTGCAGCTGTAATCGGAAAACTGACATGGAGGGCCCTCTAATGGGTGGCCATATTCTGTTTGTGTCTGGCACCTCATTCCTTATAAAGTACTCCATGACTCTGATCAAAGGTATGGCACTAAATAAGGAATAGGGTGCCATTTGGGATGCAGTCTACATTAATCCTGCTGCTTAGTCACTCTTAATTTTCCATGCAGATTAGCCTTCAATGACTGACTGACTCTTTTCTGTTGATTAGAAAATAAATACCTTACCCTGAGTTTGTTTTTAATAAATTAACATATGTTTTGGTCTATTGGGCAGTTCTCTTCTCTTCAGGGAAAGAAGAAGAAGCAAGCAGAAGTCAAGGCTCACCTAATGAAATTAGACCGACAGCCCAGCTCACAAGGAGGAAAAAAGAAAATGTCTGCCTTTGTGCTTTGGCTAATTATACCACAGGAATGTATTAAAGATTACTGTGGGATATGAAGGGGCAAATCTTTTACATGGCTGTCTCATTGTTCCCTCACAATCCCCTTCATTTCAGATATGGCAGCTGCCTCAGCCACCATTGTGAAATTACCCTGTCCCATTGTTCCAAAGCCTTGTTATCCACAAGACACATGAGTCTAGTTAGTGGCGCTTTGATAGAGGGGCCCAGTACCTCTCTAACATAGTGTTATCTGCAAGAGGGGGACTTACCAGTGGTGGATGGAATAAAGCAGCTCATTCCTCTCTCTCTCTCTAAGGAGACTAAGAAGACTGTGGACCATTAGTTGGGGTCGTGATTGTCTTATGTTACTCCACTTCCTTTATTTGGCTATGGCATATCAAAACAACACAGTAAGAAAACATCTCAATTTGATATTTGCAATTGAAGAGGAGTGGTAAGCTATATATACAGTGGAGGAAAAAAGTACCCAATTGTCATACTTGAGTAAAAGTAAAGATACCTTAACAGAAAATGACTAAAGTAAGAGTAACTCAGTAAAATACTACTTGAGTAAAAGTCTAAAAGTACTTGGTTTTAAATATACTTAAGTATCAAAAGTAAATGTAATTGCTAAAATATACTTAAGTATTAAAAGCAAAAGTATAAATCATTTCAAAATCATTTATATTAAGAAAACCAGAGAGCACAATTTTCTTGTTTTTTATTTATTTATGGATGGCCAGGGGCACATTCCAAAACTCAGACATCATTTACAAATGAAGCATTTGTGTTTAGTGAGTCTGCCAGATTAGAGGCAGTAGGGATGACCAGATTGTTCTCTTGATTGGTGCGTGAATTGGACCATTTCCTGTCCTGCTAAGCATTCAACATTTAATGAGTACATTTGGGTGTCAGGGAAAAGGTTTAGAGTAAAAAGTACATAATTTTTTTTAGGAATGTAGTGAAGTAAAAGTAAAAGTTGTCAAAAATATAAATAGTAAAATACAGATTCCAAAATACAAAACTACTTAAGTATTATTTTAAAGTAGTTTTACTTAAATACCTTATACCACTGTATATATTCAGTATTGTGACTTTTATTAGTATTTAGCATTGTTAGGCCTTTATACATACTTACATTCTCTGCAGTCTTATAATAAGAAAGCTGATGTAAAGATCCAAGGTATAGTGTATTGTTTTTGATCATGTCATTAATTGACAGTATGAAAGTATAAGAATTAAAAACCCTTTTTGATTTTGATAACCTTCCCTGAAAAATATAAATAATTATTTCTGCATTGCGATTTTAATTAAATGAAGACCCAAGAGTCTAATCATAAGTCTACACTTGTTTGTAAATATAGAAGTCTTATTAGACATATGGGAATTGCCCAGCAGGTCGTCTCTCTTGACACCACCTACAGGCCGGAGAGAGCTACCGTTACTGTGGTTACTGCGGTCACACTATTGCACACCGGATAATGCACCACTTACTCTTGACTTCACTCTAATGTGTCTGCTTGGTTCAACCTATGGGTTTCAATTTTATCGTGCGAGCTCTCTGTAGGAGTCCGTCTCCAAGACACCCTCTCCTGCTCCCAGACCCTCCAACCTCGGTGCCACCCTGGTGTGTTTAGAATGCAGTCTGAGTCAATGTGTTCCACCCCCTAAATATCAGGGCGGGATGTCGTCTTCGGGCGTTTGATGTGATTCATTTCAATATGAAGGCAATGGGGGTTAAATCTATTTTAATGAATAGCCAAACAACCTCCTAAGGTATTTGAAACGTTGACATATAGGAGTTCAGCTTGTTTAAATGATCATGTCAATCAATAACTCACATTTGTTTTATGTTCACAATATCCATATTATTCAAATTATGACACCGGGTCATTTCTGGCCAATAGCAAGATCCACTCACAGGACTGCGTGCGCGGGAGCCCAGGTCTCTCTATACACTCTAAGAAAAAAGGTTCGATATAAAACCTTAAAGGGTCCTTCGGCTGTCCCCATATCAGAACCCTTTGAGGAAACCTTTTGGTTGCAGGTAAAACCAATTTAGTAACCCAAAATGGTACTTGAAACCAAAAAGGTTTCTACCTGGAACCAAAAAGGGTTATCCTATTGGGACAGCACAATAACCCTTTTGGAATCCTTTTTTCTAAGAGTGTATCCGCTACCAAATATGTCCAGACCAGACTGCACCATTGATCAGGCACATGCTGGTCAATAATAACTGTCAATTTCAACACATTCAATGTGAGAATTCAAGAATACTGTTCATACGAGGTCCCAATAGCCTGTAAGAATGCAATTTGGGGCAATGGCTACTTATTACTAGATCATTACACAAGAAGTATCAATAACAGCCTTGAACGTATGAGTAAGATGAATGGCAGTTGTATTATCAGCGCTAATTTTGTGGGTGTGTTCAGATGTGTCCTAGTATCCAACGTGACTCAGTCTATTCTGTAGACTGCGATAAGACAGCCAGGCGGTTGAATCTACATCCCGATTGTTGAAGCAACCCCCTGGTAAATGGGCGTGTGACTGGCTGGCTGGGTCTCGAGACACCGGAGACTCCAAACGAAGCCTGTGTTCTCAACAGCGCTACAGTGGCTGAGCACACACGCAGGAGAGGTGCGTGACGCGCAGTACAGAGGGAGGAATAAGAAATGCTAAATTCGAGTCAGGCAGTCAATGCATTCAATCAATCAATGATCTATAGGATATTGACATTGACATTTCCTAACCTCGGGTGATATTTTGGACTGACTTTTACCGGTGCCGTGCTGCTCATTGTAAGCGCAAATCCCGTATCCCTCACTTGATACTAGTGAGAGCAGCGGATAGCTGGCTGTGTGTACGCTGAGTTGAGTCTCCGGGAAGGAATTGGCAGCGGTTGCGTGCCTTTGCGCGGAGCAGAGAGGTGCTGAGCTTCAGGGTTGCCCGGACCGGCCCCAGCGTACTACAGGCTACTCATTGACTGGGGAAATAATTGGGAATTGACTTCCTCTCTCGTCAGCGGTGGAGACCTGTCCTTTCCTGTGGTTGTTTTTGAGGTTAACGGATTTGGAAGGAGGTGCGGAGACTTTGACAGAGAAACAGAGAGGGCATACTGTCAGCCTGGCGAAAACGGCTTCGCTTCGATATTGGATACATATGGGATTGTGAGTGAGTCTACAAGACGCAGGTGATTGCAGTTTGTTTTCTTTAAGTGGCTTGAATTCAGAAGAGACAGAACAATTTTGCTAGATGAGGAACACTGAGCGAAGCGTGCTCTTAGCTTTCATTCACATGGTGTTAAAAAATACAGTGCATTGAAGTGGGCTACTATCCCGCTGAGCAGCATAGAACGCAGGGAACGGGCACGTTTTGTATTGCTTGAAATGTTGAATTACTCTGTAATTCATGTAAGGACTGTTAGGCGCCCTTGGATTCATGTCAGAGTAGTTGCACAGAGTATTTTATCCTGTGACTTGGTGAGCATAGCAGCTGGTCGAAAGTATTTCATATTGAATGTAATTCCTCTTTTTGTGCAGTGCCATAAGGACAGAGAGTCTAAAAAGCCAAATTGCTTGATGCTTTGCACTGCCATTGATTTCCCCTAAATCTCAATGTGACGTTTTAATAAATGCCTTATCGTGATTCGTGCTTTTAACTGCTTTTACAATTAGGACATCTACATAGCCCATTGATGCGTAAAAATAGATATATGGTCAAAATCTATTCATATTGCAAATCGATATCTCTTCTTTAGAATGATAATTCGATATTGAATGCCAAATAGCATTTGAAAGAGTATTTTCTCTCCTAGGGAGCTCCCTTGAATTCAGAATTAGCGGAGCGTCTTTGAGAGAGGTCGTTTGGCACACACAAATACACGTTTTGGAGGCAGTAGTGGTCTATGTTATTGTCCTCCAGTTGAGCTGTTTGTTAGCGTAGTTTAGTGACACCCAGTAGCCAGTGACCGTGTGACAGTCCATCTCCAACAGGGGAGGGATAGTGAAAGAGAGCTAGCGCCCGTGTGCGCTGTCACTTTCACGTCTGACTGGAAGTCTGCAAGTGAGACGGAGTCTCGGGAAAAGAACCCAGACCTCAGCTTTTAAAGAGAGAGGGGCGTCCATAGGTTGGGCTATGCATATTTGTAATCAAACCAATCAGAGACCTCTGAGATTTAGGCTCGATCAACCAGGCTGAAGCAGGCAGCACAGCCGCTCAAAAGAAGAAAAGCGGTCGCAATTTAGGGCTTGTATCCATCGTTTTAAGCCTCTATTATGGCAATGACTTTCGCCAGATGTTAGTATTACTAGTTCGTGTCTTGTCAGATTTGAGAATCAGCAGAGCGCGAAGGGGAACAACGTGAGCTTGATTTGCTAATGTGCCCACTTTTGAAACGAATATCACCACCACTGCTGCTTACTCTCAATATTTCTTTCCATTTAGCGCCGACGGATTACCTCGTGCCTGGTCATCGTTTCCAAGGAGTTGAAACGGGAGTGGTGCTGGTGCCGGGGATTTCTACTTATTCTTTTACTCGCTCCGACTACTTGTGTGGAGGAAATGGCAACGCCAGTGTTTGAGAGAGGACCCCAACTGGAAGAGAGAGGAAACCGGACCTGAATGACAGGATACAGCAGCCGACCTGAGACATATCCAGACACATTTCAACTGCTTTAGTCAAGACACTTCTGCTTTATTTGTTTTCTTTCGGCCCAAGCTTGAAAATAAGGAAGAATAACAGGACCTGAAAAACCTTGGGAGGAGTTTTATTTCGTTTTTCCTCATTTTATTTTGTTTCTAACAAAACAAGGATGCATTGTGGATTAGTGCTGTTCCTCTTAATGGGAATCTTCTTAGTCGCTGAGGCTTTCAAAAATGGTAAGTGACATCTGATATTCCCTCGGCTGTGCTGGGCTAGACTATTTCTCCTGATGTTTTTAAGGATTAACCGTCTCTAAACCTGATGTTTTTCTGACTCGTTACGCGTTCACCTGCCTGTCTTCCCTGCGGGTTAGTGCTGCCATTGTCACAGATCAACTACTGTAGTGTGGTGCTTCTATTTTTCAGATGTTATAAAACGTTTGGGCACAGTAGCCTAGTGCTAGGGTACTTCCCGCTTTCTTTGCTGTAGCAAATACATGTAGGCGGCACTTTATTGCTTCGTTTCCACTATGACCAAACTTATTTACGATAGAATGAATAGAGAGACATAAGAAAGAATGAACCGCCATATTTCAAATTCTCTTGAATATTGCATTGCATCCTATTCAAAACACATTTTCAAGTACTTTACATGGCAGATGGTAGCTATAATACAAAAGCATAACTGCGCACACATAAATGAAGATAAACTGAGAGGCTAATTTGGACTACTTGAAGTGGCTTGTCTCTAGACACGAGAAAGGGCTCGTTATTCTCCGGCGCTTGTAAAAATGGTCTGTATGAAAAGGGAAACAAGTTTTATAAGGATCTGCGTGAATCTAACAAACATTACGAGCATCATTCGTTAATATAGATTACTCAGCAAACGAAAAATAGATGGCATAGATATTTGGTTTTACGTTATCATGAATACATAGGCTACCCCAAAAACAAATAAATTATGCTCCTCACAGATAATCTGTGAAAAAACTAGAGTCTATCATTTTTTTTTATTGTTTGGCGTTATTGCCATATGACACATTGTCTACAAGTCGCATGGCACCATATGTGCCATTCCCATGGAGGCTCAGCCATACCCCGGCACAGCCACAGCGTAGAAGCAGCTCCCCGTCCACTCTCGGTCTACAAATAAATCCATTACTCCCTGCCGGGGCTAATGGGCCTTGGTCATTAGGAGTTGTTCTAGATAAGAGCTGTTTGTGACATTTCACACAATTTTTTACTAGCCTATTTTTATTTTTTAAAATAAATGTTTACTTTAATTGACAAGCGATTAACATCAACGGTTTTGTCCCAACATAAACCACTACAATTAACAGCAGCCTATAGGCGAAACTTTTCCTAATGTTTGTGAACAATTGTGTTGTATACCATCCTTATATATATATATATGTCAGTCAAATAAAATGTGTACCATACTGTGTTTATCTGAGCAAATTAATACAATGTAAAGTAAATATAACACATTTATCAAAATGTGGGAGAAATTCATCATCTTTAGCCCATTGACTGTCAGAAATGATTGACTTTACCCGTGTGTCTTCACGCATGTAGACCTATCCAAAGTAGCTAAAACGCATATTCAATTTGTTTGGTGTCTAGTTTAGACATATTTAGACACTGTGGGTATATGTTGATATGGATAGCTTATGATTTATCAGCCTAAATATATGTTTATAAAAATGATTCAAACAATCATGTTCGACTCCAGTTAGATTTTGAAAACACGCCTATATACTCTCTATCGTCATCGGGACAATATTTGGACTAAAAACACACTTTTTATGCATTGAATTCTAGCCAACATTATTGATTCATTTGAATCCCTGTACTGTATCTGTGTCACTTTGGGCTGTTGTGCTGACTGTATTTTCTCTTTCTTTCTTGCAGACAAGTGTGGGGACAACATCAGAATAACGAATGCGAATTACCTCACCTCGCCTGGCTATCCGACATCATATTTGCCATCTCAGAAATGCGTTTGGGTGATAACAGCGCCTGGACCTCACCAAAGAATTCTAATCAACTTTAACCCGCATTTTGATCTCGAGGACAGGGAGTGCAAGTAAGTTGACTTGGCTGCCCTCTACTCCGTTCATGCATATTGTACATGAAAGTCCGCCATCTAGTGGCTATGGAATTATTGCGAGCGCAGCGCAGCGCTGCCTGCATGTGTGAGGCATGAGTGTTTCAACAGAAAGACTTGCTTCAGAGTTTATTTTCTTGTCATTGTCTGAGAAAGATTTTACTCAAAGGACTTCATATTTTTCAGATTCTCATGGGTCTTTCCATTGAGGAAGTAAGCCCATTTAGTCTAAACTTTTACATTTTACATTTCTCTTCCTCTTCTCATCGAACATAGCCCATTAGAAGGGGAACTGACCCATCTTGCTGGGTCAGTAACAATTCCCTGTTTGACTTTTAAGCTTTAAGGTGTTATGCCAATCTAGGTCAAATGGTTAACCTGTTGTCGGAGAGGTCTAAGCCGGGCAGCAAGGCTATGAAACCAAAGCTCCACAGTAATGTGATGAGCTTGCTGCCTCCCTGTGTCAGTGGTGCCCTGAGGCGAAGCAATATCTCAGCCTGGGCTGGCTGGCTGCCTATCCCTCTGTCTCTGCCTGCGCCCCAAACCCTGCCCTGTTCCCGGTTCCCTGTGTGTGTTCCCTCTGTGCCTTTGTTTACGCTGGAGGGGCAGCTAGAGAACACAGAGTGAACAGGGATGGATACTGTATCCCCACTACGCACTACGTCCAAGCTCTCTCTCTCGTTCTCTCTCACCGCTATGCCGTTTGTGTTTTCGCTGAATACCATATAGGCCCGTAGATTGTACTGTTTTAATAGGATCTCTGCCCACTGGGCACAGACGTCAGTTTAACAACTAGTTTTGGTCTACACTTGATTGAGTTCTCAACTAATGTGGATTCAAAGTGAACTCAACAATAATATGAACCATGTCATTGCATTTAGGTGAAAAGTTTTGGGGGGAAAAAGACACTGTGGGTTATACCGCTTTACTGCTTCTATAAAGGGCCATTCTGTGATTTACTGCTTCTATAAAGGGCCATTTTGTGATTTACTGCCTGGTTGACCACTGCCGTCTTCCAGAGGAGGATCCTGGTGGTCCTGACTTTTCCTAGCTCAGATTTAATCACCCAGGGACTGTTAAAATGTCTCCAGGCACAAGGTTACTGTGTGTGTGTGTGTGTGTGTGTGTGTGTGTGTGTGTGTGTGTGTGTGTGTGTGTGTGTGTGTGTGTGTGTGTGTGTGTGTGTGTGTGTGTGTGGACATATAGAAAGAGGAAACAATACTTTTGTTAATGGAATTAACCAGGAAAGACTTTCCTGTGTTTAAACACACACACACAAAAAACAAGGAATTCAGCCTAAAGGCACAAAATGCAATATGGCTTCCCTTTTTTCAGTTGAAAATAAATGTCCTCGGTGAACTTTAAGTTCGTTCATTTCCGTGTTGTTTACAAATGATTTCTAACGTTTCCGTCCACATCCATTGAAGTGTTCTGTTTTCCACGTTGGGGCTGACCTGCCATGCAGTTAATTGCTTGTCCCTCCGTACATTTGTTAGTTGCGTATAAAGAGCATGTTATTTTCCTTGTTCCAACCTTTGCCAAACGTCCTTATTATGTTTGGAGCAGAGCCAAGGTTTACAGTGTTTTTACTGTGTAATGCTGCCCGTGGAGTGGTCACGGGTTATAAACCACAGTGCTAGAGGGAAGCACACTAACAACAACTAACCTGCAGAGACATCTTTGAAACTTAATCAAGTCACTAGTGATTCATGTGGTTCATGCAGTTTATGCTTCCCAAATGGCACCTTATTCCCTATTTAGTGCACTACTTTTGGCCAGAGCCCATAGGGTTTCCCATAAGGCTCTGGCCAAAAGTGGTGCACTCTAGGGAATAGGGTGCCATCTGGGACGCAGAAATATACAGTGGAGAAACAGGGTCAGCTTGACCTCAAGGCTCTTCTACTTGAACCACTTCTCCTCTACCCTGTTTGGTCTGGTAACGTTTCATAGTTCACGTTTTAATCGAGCGGTTTTCATGGGATTTTAGTTCCACTAGTTTCCCCTTACATGTTCACTTTAGACTGGATCGGGAAGATGGCCAGTGACATTGGCTGAGTCCCAAATAGCAACCTATCCCCTACATAGTACACTACTTTGGGCAGGCGTACTGCACTATATAGGGAATAGGCTGGCGTTTAAGATGCAGTCATTAAATTAGGCACTCTCATTTTTCTTGGCCCTGGGTCTCAACTCAAGTAGCCTAATGGTGCTTAGTAAAGTGAAGGCCACTCGTTGTGTTAATAGCTAGAGGGACATGTCATAATGTAGATAAGTCAATTAGGGCATGGGAGGGAGAGATACTGTATGTGCTTCATGGCCATGGTGTCTTGGTGTTGCTAGATAGCGGTTCGGTTGGTGTGATTTGTACACCAGCAGTAATCAGACTTCCATGGGCCATCCAGTCGCAGTTCAACTCAGACAAACACCCCTTGCATAATGGAAACTGATGAAGGCAAGTCCCAGAATGGAAGCCTTGCCTTGCTTATCTGATGGACCAGTGCGTAGGGGGTAAGCAGGCAGCTACAATGCAAGCCTCAGTGCGCTCCCCTGCAATTTAATTATTGGTCCAAATGGAACACACATGCTCCACATGTGCTCCTACACTGCCGTTATCAGCCAACCAAACAAAAACCAAACAAAAGGCTGAGTCTACCTCTGTTGTTACACGTGTGACTGGCTGACGGGTTTGTTTGAAAGGTTAGGTCTGCGTTCCAAATGGCGCCCTATTCCCTTTATAGTGCACTACTTTTGACCAGAGCCCTACGGGCCCTGTGTTCTCCACTATATAGGGAATAGGGTTCTATTTGGGACTCAGACTCAGTCTACAACTCGTATCCTGAGAGAGTGGAGAGTTGGAGGAAAACTGTTCGCCAGTAGATAAGGACTAAGTGGCCATTGACATGTGAATGTGGTAAATGTTTACCTTTCCATGCAGTGTTGTATAGACTCTCATGCTGTGTTTTTGGGTTACGCCACCGTTGTAGCTCTCACAAGCCAAATGAAGTTTGAGGTAAAAGCATGGTCCGTCAAGACAAATATTTGGACTCATTTTGCTCTGAAGTTAACTTCAGACTTAGAAAACCTTGACTAAAAAACCATGCAGAGTGATGCTGTTGCTTTCTATGAAAGCTGCTTGGTTGGAATCAACATTCCACCAATATGATATGCTTTTGACAGCACAATGAATCGTTGATGTTCTTGGATCCTCTGGCCAAACAAAAAATCGGACCAATCTTTTCTATGCCTACATAATGTGAAATCCCCTCATAGCTATGGTGAAGACTGCTGAAGAGTAGAGTTGCATTTTGACGGAAAGAGGGGTTAAAATTGAGCGATGGGGTAAGAAGAGGAGAGGTTGCTTTCTATATGAAAATGTCTCTCTGTTCTCTTTTCTATGTTTTAGAAAAAAGATAGGTTCAAATGGAGAGATGAAAAGAGAGATGATTCCTTCTATATGCGAGTGAGTCTCCTTATTCCTTCCTCCCTCCCTCTTCTTTCCGCCTGTCCTGTGTTTGCTGGACCTCAGAGAACAGTGAATTCCTGTGTGACAGCCCATGCAGTCCTGAGATGGCGAGGAGACATGGAGGGTGGGGGGAAATATTCGGGGAATGCCTTCTGAAGAAGGCCCTTTGTGGTGGGAGAGGAGAGAGGAGAGAGGGAGAAAGTCAGTCAGTCAGTGAGTGAAAGCTTCAGCTCGTCTAACACACAATGCCTCAGAAGTAAAATCCCCACTAGCTGAACTCCCCACTAACTGAGCACCACTAACTGAGCTCCCCACTAGCTGAGCTCCCTACTAGCTGAGCTCCCAACTAGCTGAGCTCCCCACTAGCTGATCTCCCCACTAGCTGATCTCCCCACTAACTGAGCTCTCCACTAACTGAACTCCCCACTAACTGAGCTCCCCACTAGATGAGCTCCCCACTAGATGAGCTCCCCACTCCGTCCCCTAGCCCCCCCCCCCCCTCCATCTCCCCTGCTACTGACTGTGACTGCCCGTAACTCAAGGCTTGAAAAAGCAGCCTTTTCTTCTCTCTAATTATGACCCCCTCCCCTCTCCTGTCGAGTGGCCCCCTCAGAGAGCCACATACCCTGCTGGGAAGACAAACACTCTTCGCTGTGGTCTGAGACAATACACATCCTGCCTGCCTGCCCTCTGCCCTCCACTCTCCGCCTGCCCTGCCGGGCATTCCTCCTGGCTAGCCCTGCTGGACTACAGGCTTGCAACCCAAATGGCACCCTATTCCCTGTATAGTGCCCCATAGGGCTCTGGTCAAAAGTAGTGCACTATGTAGGGAAAAAGGTGCCATTTGGGACACAGACCGAGACTACAGACATGAGTTACAGCAGGGAAAAGCAGGGGAAAGTGTACTCAGCCCCCTACTGGTTCTGGAGAGTTCTGTTTCATGCAGGTCTTTTTGTTCGGCACGAATCCTAAGACCCTGACTGACTCATAGGTTCATAACACAACACTTCATGTTTAACAATGAAGACCACCTGTTCCTCTCAGAGTAGACGAGGGGTACTGTGAAGAAGGAGGGGGTTTGTGCATGGGACTCACTGCTGTGACTGCTTCCCCGGTACTGCCACACAAGCCTGCCTGGGTCTGAAGCTCCCTGCTGGGGTTGGGATATCAGTGGGCCCTCTCTCCTCTGTGGAGAGGCTCCATCTCTGTGTGGAAGTGCCCCATAACTCTCCCCAGATATCCCCTGAATAAAGTGCGCTGACTCTCCCACTCACTTCCCCTCTCACTCCCTGGATGCATCCCATATGCCACCCTATTCCCTATATAGTGCACTTAGTTTGACCAGAGCCCTATAAGCCCAATAGGGCACTATAAAAGGAATAGGGTGCCATTTGGGACGTAGACCCTCTCTCACGCTCGTCCGCTGCACAAGCAAATATGAAGGTGGTGAGTGGGCTGCGTGATCGTCCATCAGCCTCCGTTGTCATGGAGGAAAATAAATAAGGCAGGAATGTAACGAGGCTTTTTTTATTCTCTGTCGGCACGTTCAGGTCTTTTAAAACAGGCAGGCAGGCTGTGACCTCCTAGGGCCAGGGGAAGAGATTTGGGCTGACATGAATTGTTGGAGATACTTATAGCCTGACTAACAGACAGGATTTCTAGTTGTTTATGGGTCTCTTTTGAGTGAGTATGTGTCAGTGAAGCAGTTACGCTGTACAACATCAAAGCAGAGTTGAGGTAACAGAGGCAGATCTGCTCAACGAGACAAAATGCAGAGAGCAGCAGCACTGTGTATTTTAACTACAGACTAGGACAATATCGGATGAAATGATGCACCTGGTCATTTTGCCTAAGGTCCGGCTCCAGAGTTGTACAGTAGGAAGTACATTGTTTCTCAAATTACATTACAGCAGCACCACTGATAGCAGTTTGCTTCAAGGTGAGTTGTTGCTCTGAATTATCACAAATCGTAACTTGTCATAACAGAAAAGAGGACACAGGTTTTTTCAGAAAGCCCTGTTCTGGTACATTCAAAGCATACAGAAAGACTTCTAGCCAGTCCGGTGACCCATTAAGACTAGTGTAATTAGCATTTCCCAGCAGATGAAAGCCCTGTCTAAACTATCTCTCTGAGGTCATGTTTAAAAGAGAGGTTCACCTCTGT
This sequence comes from Salmo trutta, assembly GCF_901001165.1. Taxonomy (NCBI): domain Eukaryota; kingdom Metazoa; phylum Chordata; class Actinopteri; order Salmoniformes; family Salmonidae; genus Salmo; species Salmo trutta. The sequence continues at coordinate 25,490,521 of NC_042958.1, forward strand.
CATAAGATAGAGGACAAAAGGCTGAAAAGAGAGTGGTGTAGGAATCCTCTTGACTCTCTCTCTCTCTCTCTTATGTTACTCAAAGGGTTAATGGTGGCAAAAGTCCTTTGGCTAATGAGCAGGATTTAAGTGTGTGTGTGTGTGTGTGTGTGTGTGTGTGTGTGTGTGTGTGTGTGTCTTTCCCTGGCTGGGGCTAGACTAGAGGAGATGGGTTTTCCGGTAGTGAAGTGTTCACCTTGGCCAGTGTTGGAAGGGCAGCCTGATTGAAAAGCTTTCTTGCCGTGACATCTGCCATCCTCCCTGCTGCTCTGTCACTACTTTGATTCATGCGCGCCCAGCTCACGCACACCACGACCGGGAGGCGAGCCACTCTTCTACCCCGCAGGAGGGGACTCCACTTCAGAGGAGGAGGAGAAGGAAGAGGAGGGGAAGATGAAACAGGAGGGGACTCCACTTCAGAGGAGGAGGAGAAGGAAGAGGAGGGGAAGATGAAACAGGAGGGGACTCCACTTCAGAGGAGGAGGAGAAGGAAGAGGAGGGGAAGATGAAACAGGAGGGGACTCCACTTCAGAGGAGGAGGAGAAGGAAGAGGAGGGGAAGATGAAACAGGAGGGGACTCCACTTCAGAGGAGGAGGAGAAGGAAGAGGAGGGGAAGATGAAACAGGAGGGGACTCCACTTCAGAGGAGGAGGAGAAGGAAGAGGAGGGGAAGATGAAACAGGAGGGGACTCCACTTCAGAGGAGGAGGAGAAGGAAGAGGAGGGGAAGAAGAAAGGAAGGATAGAAGAATATGGGGACTCAGTCGTAAATCAGAAAAAAGCAGAATTGCAGACCTATAACTCTGCTACGCAACGATATAAAGATATCATGTTTCAGGTTTATTTAATCATCCATGTTCACTGAGAATGGATGATTTAGTATGTGAGTTTTGTTTGGTTGCGGCCTGTTTAGTGTTTTCCCTCCAGAGCCATACAAGCATCCCTATATGGATTTTTAGTGAAGGAAGTCACAGCCCACACAGCTGAGGGATTTCTTGTAGTATGCCTTGCTTTTTATCCAAAACAGACTCCCAGGAAAATAGCTTTATGGACAAGTACATGGTTGCATCCCAAATGGCACCATACTCCCTACAAAGTGTGCTGTTCCCTGCATAGTCTGTATGGGTCCTGGTCACAAGTAGTGCACTATGCAGGGAATAGGGTACCATTGGGATTCAGCCCATGATTAAAGAACTGCATTGTCTCTATCTGGACACAGATCTATGGACTGTAAGAAATTCATACCATTTTTAATTCCAGAGAAAGACGAAAGCATTAAACACGCAGGTCGTAATTCAATTAGTGTGCTGTTTCCAAAGACATTGACAATATGAGCATGCAGTCTCAACTCGCTTTTTAGATAAGCATAATGTGATTAGCAACAGGTTTTTCCTTAGCTCTCCTCCTCCTCCACTTCTCTCTCTGTTTCCATGTAAGAGAGGCTGTTTTATACATGGAGTTTTTCTGGTTGCGCTCAAAACAACAAAAGGGGAAAATAAACAAGGGGTAATTATGAGATGGCTGTAGGAGGAGGGGGGGGGGTAGGTTGAAAACAGCACCTCACAATGCTTCTCTTCTCCTCCACCCTCCACCCTCCCTGTCCCTATAGGAAAGAGTCCATGGAATCCTGTTTTAATTGATGAGGCCTATTGGAGGTTGTGGAGGCCTGTTGATGTGTCCGGTTGGGGCTGTAGTCAGTGGTGTTAATACATCATGTCTGGGCATGTTAGCCCTGTTTGGTTTAGTGCCGTAGCCCTGAACGGCCCTCAGGGTTTGATTGATGTGCCCTTGTTTCTCAGGTCCTCCCAGGCCTGGGGGGGGGGGGGGGGGGGGGGGGGCGAGTTGGGCCCATGTCGGACCAATATGAATGCACCTTCAGAGACTGGGGGCTCTTCTGGCTTCCAGCATCACCCAGGAGAGGCTTTGAAGGCCAAGTGGGTTTTGTTTTGCAGTAGGTAGGAAAGTCCTATTTCAGGCTGGCTGGATCCCAACCGTCCTCGGTCCATAGTTCGCCGTCCGGCTCTGTGATTATACACACCGTGGAGTGGTTTTCCAACCTGTTCGTCGATAGCTGGTGTGGTGTTTCCCGGGCCCTCACTCCACAGCTCTCTGGAGGTTGACAAGGGTGTGTGTGTTTGTGCATGCCTGCGTCTATGTTTGTGTGTGGGCTGACTGCAAGCGGGAGGCAGCGGCAGCAGGAAATCAGGCAGTGATGGATGTCTCTGGACCCCGCTAATCTCTGATTGAGTTAAAGCTACTCCACAAACCCTCACTTTGTTGGCTTTCCCACTTGATCTCTTCTCTGTAAATCAACAAAGCTACCGCCTTTTCCTCACATCATAATTATATTACCTAAATAGCCTCAATAGACACATGGATGGTACATTTTGTCCTTCTGCACCACTATATAGTACCCTTTTAAGATTTAATTGTTTCACAGTGGGGTGCTAGTGGCCTCCCTGTTACAATACCTTACCCTGATGCCACCCCCTACCCCTGCACCGGGTCATAGAGAGGGCCTCTCACCTCCTCTCCTCGACATCCTTGGGCCCTTCAGAGGCTAGAGGGGGACATGGGCTGCATATAGCAGCACCCATTTCCCTATAGTGCATTACTTTGACCCAGAGCCTCAGGTCAAAAGTAGGGCACTATATAGGGACTAGGGTGCCGTTTAGGACGCAAGCATGGTCAGAGGCAGCTAGTTACCAGGGGAATGGGCTCCAGCCAGACCAGGGTGTGCATGTAAGGCCCAGTAAGGAGAGGTCAGTTAATTCGCCTTCCAAAAACTTGGCAGGACCGGCTAGGCTAGCCCATCAGATCAGCACTTTAATCAGCATGGGCAGTAGGTAAAGACTGGGCATTGACAAACCCTCCATACACGCTACCCTCTGCCCGGCCTACAGCCCTCGGCCCACACATGTTGTTTTTGTTGTTGTGGAAGAGATGCACTGCTTGACACCTCCCCCTCACAGCCTTCTCAGCATGGCATATTTGGCTTCCGAACAACATCATCGTTAGACAAATCAACTATATTAAAGTGTGAACAAAGGAGAATTGTGATTGGAAATGAGGATGGGATGAGGCAGCCATGAGAAGAGGATGTGTGTCCCTGGCTATCTGGCAATCAGTCAAATAACTGGTCACGCCAAAATACATGTGGTGCACACATTCCAAATGACTCCTGTTGTTTTCTTATCGTCATCCTCTTCCGCTTCCTGTCAGGAGCAGAAATAAAGAGGATACCTAGTCAGTTGCGTAACCGAATGAATTCAACTGAATTGTGCCTTCCACGTTAAACCCAATCCCTCTGAATCAGAGAGGTTGCGGGGTGCTGCCTGAATCAACATCCTTGTCATCAGCACCCGGGGAGCAGTTGTTGGTTAACTGCCTTGCTCAAGGGCAGAACAGCAGGGATTCCCCGGCTCAGGGATTCAAACCAGCGACCTTTCGGTTACTGGTCCAACACTCTTAAGTGCTAGGCTACCCGCCACTTCTGTCTTTATGTGTGTGTGTGATAGAGTAGAAAGGGCGCCCTTTTCCTTCTGTCCTCCCTGCTCCTCTCTCCAGCCAGTCACTGGGCTATCCCAGACTTCTATCCCAGACTTCTATCCCAGACTTCTATCCCAGACTTCTATCCCAGACTTCTATCCCAGACTTCTATCCCAGCCCATACAGACTCCCAGCCGGCTGTATATCTCTCTGACCTGGTCGAGGGCTAGCAGGGCCCGGCCTCCCATAACCCCTTGCTGTTTCTATGCTGCAGTCTTCTGGGAGGGTGGATGGGGAGGAAGAGAGAGGTGAGGCCTTTTTAATTGAATAAGTCCCAGTACAGTTATTACTATTGCCCGCCAGCTCCCTAGCCAGTGTGGAGCCAGATAAAAGCATCAGGGGACAGCTGAGTGAGAGAGGAGATGGGCCTGTCTTGGTCTATCCTGCTCTGTTCTGCCCGGCAGGAGCAGGGGACGACACTTACCCTGCGCCCCCAGACCGCCAGTGTTTTTCGTGTTGTCACCCATTAGCCTAATACTACCACTACCACTACCGCTCTCTCTCTCTTTCTCTCTCAAATATCTCTCCAGCGCTTTCTCTCTGGCCCCAATTCTCTCTCCCTTTCCTCTCACCCTTTCTCCCCTCTCCTTTCTCTCTCTCCTCATTGTGAAGAGGAAAAAAGCCTAGAAATGCCACCCAATAGCTTTACCTCTGTTTGACCCCGTTCCTCCCTCTCCACTCCCCCCACTCTTAGAATCCACTGTGCAGAATACACACAGCTCATTACTCACGAGGGAGGGAGCATGCATCTCACAGTAGTCAACAAATGGGCCATATTGTTTGAAAATGATCTTGTTTTTGAATGTGCGTGTCTGTTTTTTCTTCTTTTTTACGTATGTCTTGCTCGCTGTGCGGGCTGTCTCGTAAATCAGAAGTCATACCGTATCTTCTCTTCAGTCCCACACAAAGTTCAGTGGGTCATGAGTCCATTGTTTACAGTGAAATACTTGTTGACCCTCTTCCTCCTTGCCTCTTATTTTATAGCATTCGTCATATCATCATCATAATGAAATGGATGAGAGCAATAATTATTATTTGCATGGTACGGTATTCCTTCACGGCAGAGGCACTTCCTCTTCTCATACTCTTCCTGTACAGTGTCAGAGCGACCCTAGGATGACCCTGTATATGTGCTCTGTGATTGGCTGTCAGTTACACTGAGAGGACATGGGGTCAGGCATCATTACAGGAGACATGTGCAGGGCAGGAAAGGCTCACTGACCGCAGGGTCACGTGTCATGGCAGGCAGCCCCGTAGTGATCCTACGAAATTATTAAAATTAAATTCGATGGCCGGCCCCCATTCATGCTTCATGCCATTCTAGCTTTAGTGGTATAGGGCCAGGGAGACCAGGAAAGGAGGGGTAGGGTGAAGAGCGACGGAGGGGGTGAGGAGTGCCACATAACCGCCAGCCCTCCATCCCTCCATCCCCCTTTTATTACCCTTGACTTGTCATTGTTGTAACAATGGCCCTAGAAACTGTCGGGGTCTGAATTTAAGTAGGAAATGAAGAATACAACAGGTGCAATTTTGCCATTTGGTTGTGCATCATTCAACAGTTTTTCTCTTGTTATGTCAGTCACTGACAGTCAATCAATTAGCCATGTCAGTTAACAATTTTTGGATTGATAGTCTAGCCAGCTATCTAAACTTGTAGTAATCATGGCTGAGTACTGACTGAGCACTCAGGGCACGGGCCCAGGTCCCTGACCTCCAGGGGCCCCACATTGATTTTGTTAGTCATTCTCACTCAGATATCAAATTAAGATGGCATAAGTAATGGCAGAATGTGTAGAATTGCAGGAAATCTGCTTTAAAACGGCAAACATGTATCACCACCTCATGGCAAAATGAATAAAAGTGCAGGAAATTAGCTGTAAAACTGAAGAAAAAAGATGTGTGCCCCATGGTAAAATCTGTAGAATTGCATGCATTTTTGTTAATTAAAATTGCTACATTTTCTTGCAGTCTAATGGCAAAATGTGTAGAATTGCAGAAAACGTGCTTTAAAACTGCAACATTTTCTCTACGCTCCATGGCAATTTTTTTGAATTGCAAGAAATTAACCTTAAAACTCACATCCGCCGTCAAGAGGGGGACCACTAAAATGTTTTGCCAGTGTAGCCCCCAACCAAATGATATTTAGGGCCCCCAAAAGGCTAGATCCAGCCCGGATCTAAACCGTGCTGCAGTATAGCCGCCTCTCCTCTCCTCTCCTCTCCTCTCTCTGTTATCACAGCCCTCTCAGATATCAAGGTGGGACAAATGGGAGCTGTCCTCTCAGTAATAGCCCCAGAAATGGCTCACTGACACAGACAATATGAGGACCTGCTACTCTGCTACTGTCTCTGTCTACCTTATTGTCTTTTTTTATCCACCTATCCTTCTTTCTTTTCCTTTCCAATTTCCAATCTTCTCGCTCTCTGTTTTTACAAGGTTGGTAGTTGCTCTGTTGTGGAATTTATCCACGGTTTGGTTTGTACAGTACAGTATACAGTGGCTTGCGAAAGTATTTACCCCCTTGGCATTTTTCCTATTTTGTTGCCTTACAACCTGGAATTAACATGGATTTTGGGGGGGTTGTATCATTTGATTTACACAACATGCCTACCACTTGGAAGATGCAAAATATTTTTTATTGTTTAACAAACAAAAAATAAGACAACAAAACGGAAAACTTGAGCGTGCATAACTATTCACCCCCCAAAGTCAATACTTTGTAGATCCACCTTTTACAGCAATTACAGCTGCAAGTCTCTTGGGGTATGTTTCTATAAGCTTGACACATCTAGCCACTGGGATTTTTGCCCATTCTTCAAGGCAAAACTGCTCCAGCTCCTTCAAGTTTGATGGGTTCCGCTGGTGTACAGCAATCTGTTTGGGCGCATGTCCTGCTAGCGGGACACCTACGACAACATCCAGTGAAATTGCAGAGCGCGGAGTTCAAAATACAAAAATCGTAATATTAAACATTCATGAAAATACAAGTGTCATACATAATTTAATAGCTTAACTTCTTGTTAATCCAATCGCATTATCAGATTTCAAAAAGGCTTTACTGCGAAAGCATACCATGCGATTATCTGAGGACAGCGCCCCATACCAAAATACTTTTTCAACCAGCACAGGCGTCACAAAATCACAAATAGCAATTAAATAAATCACTTACCTTTGAAGATCTTCCTCTGTTTGCAATCTCAAGGGTCCCAGCTACACAATGAATGGTCGTTTTGTTCGATAAAGTCCTTCTTGATATCCAAAAAGTCTGTTTAGTTGGCACCAATGATCTCAGTAATCCACTCTTTCAACATGCATACAAACGAATCCAAAGAGTTACCAGTAACTGGTCTTGTTGGGTTTGCGCCAGACATAGTGTTTTCCTTGATGGCCAAAAAACTAAATTCAATCTCATCTGACCAGAGTACCTTCTTCCATATGTTTGGGGAGTCTCCCACATGCCTTTTGGCAAACACCAAACATGTTTGCTTATTTTTTTCTGACCTCTCTTCCGTAAAGCCCAGCTCTGGGGAATGTACAGCTTAAAGTGGTCCTATGGACAGACACTCCAATCTCCGCTGTGGAGCTTTGCAGCTCCTTCAGGGTTATCTTTGGTCTCTTTGTTGCCTCTCTGATTAATGCCCTCCTTGCCTGGTCTGTGAGTTTTGGTGGGCGGCCCTCTCTTGGCAGGTTTGTTGTGGGGCCATATTCTTTCCATTTTTAATAATGGATTTAATGGTGCTCCGTGGGATGTTCAAAGTTTCAGATATTTTTTTATAACCCTACCCTGATCTGTACTTCTCCACAACTTTGTCCCTGACCTGTTTGGAGAGCTCCTTTGTCTTCATGATGCCGCTTGCTTGGTGGTGCCCCTTGCTTCGTGGTGTTGCAGACTCTGGGCCTTTCAGAACTGGTGTATATATACTGAGATCATGTGACAGATCATGTGACACTTAGATTGCACACAGGTGGACTTTATTTAACTAATTATGTGACTTCTGAAGGTAATTGGTTGCACCAGGTCTTATTTAGGGGCTTCATAGCAAAGGGGGTGAATACATATGAACGCACCCCTTTTTTGAAACAAGTTATATTTTTCATTTCACATTTCACCAATTTGGACTATTTTGTGTATGTCCATTACATGAAATCCAAATAAAAATCAATTACAGGTTGTAATGCAACAAAATAGGAAAAACACCAAGGGGGTGAATACTTTTGCAAGGCACTGTAGGCCGTGTTGCAAGACATGAGGCGAGACTTCAGTATGTGGGGATTGTTGAGTAATTTAGTCGGTTATTCACTGTCACCCGACGCCGAGTTAATGTTGTAATGCAATTCGTAGAAAACAATCTGCTTGGATATTTAGTAACAGCAATGTGACTACCTGAATATTCATAAACATGTTCTTCTACAAATATGCATGGTATTTAATTTCAGGAGCTGACTTGGAAAGGAAAAAGTGCTAAATGCATATTTCCATTCTGCCCAGGGCGATTCTCTAATTAATTGTGGTTATTCATCCCTGTTTTATTCATGATAACAAGATGTTTTATGGAAAATGAAGGGATCGTAATGAGGGCAAAACACCAGCACTTTAACACTTTCTCACATCACTACTACAATTATTGCTTCCATTAAATGTTTTAACCCCATGAATAGACAGTGAAAGGAAATAGATTCTAGGGTGAAAAGGAATACAGGTTTTCTGTTTGTTGGCATTTAGCTAGCCTTTGAGCGTGTCTCCAAAAAGAGCTCTACACATTAAGCAATTAGATCAAGTTTAAGTTCAGGTTTATCCAGCGATTGATTTATGACTAGTGGAACGACTGGTCGTAATGTCTTTAATATATCCTTGAAGTGCATGTATGTGTCTGTATGTCATGAGACAAACTGTTTCTCTGACAGTTGTATGCACCTCATTCAGTCGCACTTTGAAATGTATCTACCACTGTATGTCAGAATGTCATTCAGCACTTGACGCAAGTCACAGCTATTGAGCACTGCTAAACGAAAATTCCTTTATCATACCGGTGGTATTTCTGTATTTTGAAAGTTCTGTATCTTGCAAACTTGATTGCTGACCTGAAAAATATTGTGGGACTATATCAACGATGGACGAATGGAACAAATACCAAAAGATGGTTTTTGGGTGGAGTTTTCCTTAATCTCACTCCACAGTCCAACTGGAGTTCCTATTAGTCTTACAGCAAACCATCTATAATCACGTTATCGTGACTTGTCATGGCTTACGGTTTGTGTGTGTAATGATCTGGTGAGCTCATAACAGCAGTTATGGAACAGAAATATGGTACTGATCTGTTTTGGTCTTCTGGGCTTTCTGTAAAGCCTAGGGAGAAAGTGTGTAAGCGGAACAGACCTCGCAGTTTACGAGAAGCTAAAACAGCACAAAGCCTTGCACGTACGACAAGGACATGAGGTTTACAGACCTTCGCTAACAGTAGAGGCTTGTGTGGTTGGTTCTATTCCTCTAGCTGTCTTTCTCCCCCTCCCCCACATACCTTCCTCTACCATAGCGTGAGCCAACGCCAAGTTTAGCAGATAGCAACCCCCTAAGGCTAACTAACTTCTCTCCCCATTCTGTCTGCTCTCTCTCTCTCCCTCTCATATTTCCTAATAAAGGAGTGTTGTGTTGTGTTGAGATGCAATAATTGGGTCTAAATACCCAAATTCATCCAACTGATTGTTGGGTATAACACATGCAGGATCTCTCAACAATGTCATTCATCAATGATAATGATCTGATAATGATATATCCATCAATGATAATGATCTGATAATGATATATCCATCAATGATAATGATATGATAATGATATATCCATCAATGATAATGATAATTGCAGAAGCAGCCGCAAAAATCTAAACCAACCAGTCGCATCTAAAAATATGACATTGGCTGGGCTTTGCAATGAGCTGGGCCGGGCTGATCCAAGCTAGGCTCACCAGAACGAGTGACACGCAAAAGCCTTGATGGATGCAGCTGTGGAGGACTTTGTGTAGGGAGGATCTTATGCAGCCATGTGGCATGGTATAAGGCCCAAATGAGAAGCTCTCCTCCGCTCTCCCCTCCTTAGCCCACTTCTAAACACTTCGGTTCTAATCATTCTTCAGAATGGTGGTGATGGTGGTGGCCTCCACCACGGGTGGGTCCCTCCCTCCCTCACACACACACACACACACACACACACACACACACACACACACACACACACACACACACACACACACACACACACACACACACACACACACACACACACACACACCGGTTCTAAGGGAACTTGGTTAGGCACTAATCTCTCCTCACTCTCTCCCGTTGGCTGAATGCAGGACTGTTGGAGTAAGAAGCTATAAAAAGCCACTGATTGCTTGAGACACCCTTGATGTCTCACGTCCAAGTTTCCATTTCAGCTCAGTGAACTGTGGGTCTTTCCTACCCTGGCTACTCGGCAGTCTGAAATCACAAAGTTAATAACTCGATTAGTGTGAGACGGAGTCGGACGTTTAAATGTAGAGTCCGTTGCTGCCCACCCTGTTCCTTCCTTGTCTGTCAGACTCAGCAACTGACAGTTAGTTCATTACAGACCTGAGGAGGGAGGAGGGGAGGAGGGAGGAGGGAGGAGGGGAGGAGAGGGGGAAGGAGGTTGGGTGAGACTATTATTATAGTTGTGGGTTAATGAATGTCACATGCTGGAAGAAAGCTGTATGCACAGTCCATCTGACCTGGGGAGGTACGTCCCCTTCACGCTGGGAAAAAGAAGGACGGCGGCCTCCTTGTAGAAACAGTAATGATATGATGCTCCAGTCCTGAGTGACAGTTTGTTAGCCCTGACGTCTCGCTAGCACTTGAGCAGAATTTTAGATCTCAGAGCGCGGAATTTTGGACAGCTGACAACAGGCTTTTCCTGTAAGTCCCATCTAGAACTCTCTGAGGGTGCATCCTAAATCACACCCTATTCACTGTGTAGTGCACTACTCTTGACCAGGGCCCATAGGGTACTGGTGCGCTATATAGGGAAAAGGATGCCATTTAGGACATACCCTATAGGCCTCACTGCACTTAGCTGTCCCAGCTCACTTCTGTTGTTTGGACCACTTTAGTTTGTTTTAACCCTGAGAGTTGTTTTGTAATGTTTGGAGGTGACATGTTTTTGGTGTGATAATTAGCCCTAGTCTAGAAAAAGAAACACTCGAGAACAGACTTGGGGTGCGACCCAAATGGCACCCTATTCCCTATTGCCCCATGTGCCCTGGTCAAAAGTAGTGCACTATACACTGTAGGGAATTGGCTGCCATTTTGGACGTAATCTTTGACAGTTTGCTGTGACACAGTTCTACCAAGGGAAAGAATATAAAATAACATTTGTACATTTGTTTTGTAGCTTTCTACTAGGTCATGAACTTATGTTTCTCAATGGGCCTGATTAAAGAACTATTGTATCAAGCTTTAACAGCGCTTTATAACATTACTCCTTATTAACCAGGATCATATCCCATCTATCATAACCACATCATATGCTTTTTTATGTAGAGCTAGAGAGATAATCATTTCTAAAAGGGAAAGCTGAAGGCAGTTTAAACTGTGTTATATTGTTAGTCTGTGGTTCATCGCCTTCTCTTTGGTTGTGTGAGGTGGGTTAATGTTCCCGTTTGACACAGCAGGATTGCTTTCTCTCGCTCCCCGCAGTAAGAAGGCAGGGTAATACATTTGGAGGCGCTGAAGCGATGGTCGGGGAGAATTAGATTCATCCCTTTTTGCTTTTAATTTCCCCTCTGGATTGGCAGACCATTTTCACTATTAGTGTTGTGGGAGGCACATCCAGGCTGGAGTGGAGTAGACAGATTAATGAAATGTTATAGTTGGGGCATGATTCAGCTGGATCCTATTGTCTATAAGGGAAAACTACAACATATAACATAACAAATTATTATACTGTCTCTGTGGGGGGGGGGGGGGGGGGGCTGAGGAGAGTTTTAAATGAAATGATGAATCGAGGGCAGCAGGAGGACTGTCCAGGCTTAAAAAGTAGGCCACCAGCACTGTGTTTGGATGAGAACGGTATTCCCTTCTAAGGGCATCTGTCTGTCCTGGGTCTTTGGGTCAGACATTATGGTTGTTGTTAATGGACCTCCCTCACTACAGAGGGCTCCCAAACACACAACACACACACACATCATTTCATAATGAATAAACATAGATTTTTTTTTAAACACACCGAAAATCCAGTGTTTCTATGTCTAACAGTTTTGTTATATTTCTATATTTCTTCTGTATTGTATATAAATTGTAATATTGGGATGCAAACTCAACTCTATATCTGACATTGAACAGGTGTCTTATTTGTTTAAGTCCATAACCATGTGTGTGAGGTGTATACTTTTGTTTCAAAGTAGATTTGTTTAAGACTACCAAGAACCACTCTGTGTGACCCTGATTTAACCCATTGCAGTGCAAGGTTAATATGTCTGTCAATCGAAAGTTGTTCTGAGGCTTTGCGTTGTCCAGCCTTGCAAACGATCCTATAATGCCTTCCAGATGACAACAGCCTGGGCTAGGCCACAGAACCACTGCTCTCAGATCAGATCATAGCGGTGCCTATAGACCTGCTGAAACACAACCACCCGGCTAACAGAAGGCCCAGGGCCAGACATTGTTGAAGCAATGAAGAACTCTTTTTTTTTTGCCTGGTAAGCAGACAGAAAGCCCCCAGGGCGCGTTATCCTCCATTCCCTCGTTCATACGACTCCTCTGTCTCTCCATCCCTCCGTCTACATCCTCTCTCCCACTGCGCCGTCTTTATGAGGTCTTCTGAGGCTTCCGATGATGTACCAGAGTAAGAGAGGTGAATTATAGATAGAACACAACAGAACAGTGCTGCAGAAGATTGATGCCCTCTGTGCTGTGAGCTGCGGAATGGAAAGGTCCGATTCAGCCTGCAGAGAGAGGAGAGAGCCCAATATTACAGAAGGGGATACTGAACAAAACTGTACACCACACCACAGAAACATATGGCTTACAGTAGATATGACCTCTTTCTGAGATCATATCTTGATAAGCTGCAGGTTGCCATAACCACTTTCTAATGATCCAGTGTGGGCTCCCCTCTCCTGTGTCGCCCGTGGTGCCTTCCTTAACATCTCACAAATACCCCCCATTTAAGTGTAATTCAAAGCAGGTGAAAGAAACCATTTGAGGGGGGTGGAGGTTGGATCATGTGGATACTTGTCTCCTTCCACCCGAGGGGTAGCCCCCTATTCCAATCCATCACTCAGAGTGTAGCCTGAGTCATCTATTGTGCAAATACCATAAGCATTAAGTGAATTGACCTACCTTCACTTGTTGAAGTGAAAGTGTATCGACAGTAATTTGGGGAACGGGGTGTAGCCAAGCTGAGAAAGCAGACCCTTTCTAGAGTATGCCTAGGAGGCATATTTTAGCAGGTTGAGTGTGCAAGGTTACGCCAGCTAGCGGTGTGTGTACAGATGCACTAAGTAGCTGGGTCTAGGTTATGTGTTTTTAATGGTTGACAGTAATGAGAAGGAGGATTGGAGGGAGAAGACAGCAGGTCATGAGGTTTGAGCAGGAATACATTAGATAAGTGCCCCACTGAGCTGAATTCATTGGGAATGGGCGTTATGGGTGATTAAATACCATGGTAACCTGAACCCACACAGCTCCCCTTACTGCACTCCGCCTGTCAATCACAATGAAAATAAAGCATGGTGTATTCATCTATCCAGCACAGGCATAGGCATAAACACACTCACTCACTCACACACACACACACACACACACACACACACACACACACACACACACACACACACACACACACACACACACACACACACACACACACACACACACACACACACTCTGTTTATCAGTCTAGATCATCTTAGGCTGTGTTCATTCAGATTTCCTCGACACACTCCATCTTATGTTACTCACACACAATGTGTGTGTGTGGCCTGGCTCCCGTTGCTACCCGTTCGTATTCGGGAAGGCGCTTTCCTCCCTGGTCTTAAAGCTTCATGCTGACTCAATTAGCCAGTTCCTCATGTCAATAGCCCTGCGTCTGAAATTCCATTTTAGGAGGCTTTGGAGCGTGCATACATGTGGCTGCCGCCTGATTGCGTTTTCACCTGTTTCTGATGGTCTCACTGTACCTTCGAGGAGTATAACACGATCACTGACATAATATACTCAAATACACACACACACACACACACACACACACACACACACACACACACACACACACCACAGATATAATAAATATAATCCCACACACACACTTCTCTCTTTAGGCATCTGTCTCTTTACCAGGGAGAAGACCAGCCCTAACACACACTCTCAGCTTCACCAGAACAGCGTTATGTAAACCTAGACTTAGTACAGCTGGGAGCCATTGTTCTAGAATCTCTGCAGTGTCTGCATTATCTAACAACGTGGAGCTGTGCCACGTGGAGGGAATATGAACCTGCCCACATGTTCCTGGGTTTATCCTGTAGATCTTATTACTACTGCAGCATGTTTTCTCTGCATTAGGGAGGAGCAACTATCAAAACATCAACTTGGTTGTTGGTCCATCATTTCCGACTAGTTGTGTGTATGTGTGTGTGTATGTGTGTGTGTGTGTGTGTGTATAATACCAACCCAATACAACATGTGACAGATTCTTCTTTTTCCTTTGTCCAGGTATGACTATGTGGAGGTGCGTGACGGCGTGGATGAGAATGGTCAGCTGGTGGGGAAGTACTGTGGGAAGATCGCCCCGTCACCCGTGGTGTCTTCTGGGAACCAGCTCTACATCAAGTTTGTGTCCGACTACGAGACCCATGGAGCAGGCTTCTCCATCCGCTATGAGGTCTTCAAAACAGGTGAGAGGAGACCAAGTGAATGGAAAACACACACACACGATCACAAAATCTCATCACACGTACACACACAGCTCGGGACGTCGCTTCGGAGAAGAGGGATGAGGAGGAGGCCGAGACGTCTAATCATGAGTCGAATTAGCATAAAGAGGCTGTTTCTCCTCGTTTCATGGTTTGTTTGTCATTTAGTCCTGCTGCTTAATGCATCAAGGTATTACATATGCTAAACAATATGGCTCCACACAAACAGATTAATAATGTTCACCATTATAGCTGCCTTAATTGGCAGCAGCTAAACGGGATCCTTAATAAATACATACGCAAATATTCTCCATAAACCATCTGTAGCAGCTGAATGTTTTTGCAGTACTTCTGAGACTTACTGTAGTCATAGACATGTGATGATTTTTGTTCATCCAGACTGAGAAATGTCCTCTTCCTCTGTTTATGTTACTCCACATCATCATGGTGAAGTGGAGAGGATGAGTCACCAATGGTTTCCTGCATCTGATAAGCTAAATTCAAATTCATATATTCAGCTGACGTCAAAAAACCCTGAAAAGTTCCTTCCTCAACAATACAATCTCAGTCTTGTTTTCACCAATAATATCATGGGATGTTCTTCCTCCTTATCTGAAGATCACACAACAAGAGGCAGAGCTTCCTGTTGTTGCCTTGGCTTCCTGTGTTTATGGATGGCTAGGGAAAGGATTTCTATTGAGTGACTGGGAGAGGGAGGGAGGACACAGACAGGTGCAACAGAGAGCAGACTCCACTCTGATTAATTAACCCTCAGCTAGTCTATGGGATGACCCAGACACTCAGAGAAGATAGAAGCCCTGACAGGGCCCTCTTTTTAATCTCTGAAGTGTGTGTGTGTAGGGGTAGGGTATGTGTGTGGAAGGGGGGGGTATGTGTGTGTATCCGTGCGTGTGTGTCCCTTTGATCTGATGTTAATGCACCCACACGCCAGCTGCCTCACACACATCTCCCCACACTTCAGTGAAGTGCAGCATTCCCTGTTGATGAGGCAGTTCAATTGTGCACACCACATTCCTCTGAGGAGGTGTTTCCCAGTCTCATCCATTAAAAGGACTGATTCTAAATGAGCTGTGTTAGGGACCCTGGGCTACGAGGGATGGGGGGAAGAAGTGCTGAATGCAGGCCGTTGTGATATGGAGAAATATATCATATTCATATCCAGATGTGTTTTCACTGAGAGGGGAATATGTAATATTGGAGCCTACTGAAGACTACCCAGGATGCTGTATTCTTGGTGGGATGTTTTGCTCCAGGACCATCCCCTGTAGAGCTGGCATCATGGTTGTGCCGTCAGGACCGGGCCGGTTCTTCTGTGGCAGCCAGGCAACAGAAGCTTGTTTAGCTTTGAAACCAGCGTTGTGTTTTGACCACAGTGGCGCCGGTTGCCGCCAAGGCGATGGCTCTGAGATCAGTTAAACCAAAGTTATGTGTCGGACTCCAGTAAGACTTGCTGTCGCCATTTGCGTCGGCTAATGGGGATCCTAATAAATACAAGTTTACATGTGTTAGCATCAGCAGATTTGTGTTGGCTATCTGGCTAATACCACCCCGGTGTTGATATACTTACCTAATCAACGAGCTGGCTGCTCTCTAAACCAAAGGATGGGGGCTTATGTTCCGTCCCAAATTGCACCCTGTTCCCTATTTAGTGCACTACCTTTGACCAGGGCCAATACGGCTCTGCTCAAAAGTAGTGCACTATATAGGGAATAGGTTTCCATTTGGAACGCAACATTAGCCTCCATCCTTTGGTTTAGAGAGCAGCCAGCTTGTTGATTAGGTAAGCGGGTGATATTAGCCAGATAAGCATCAGCAGAATTGTGTTGGCTAACACATGTAAACTTCATGATACACAGATGCTGAGATAGCGCTGGGGAAGTAATGCAAGGAATGCCGTGCATCTTAATGAGCCTGAATGGAGGAATATTACAGTATGTGTACAGTACTAGACTTGTGGTTAGAGGGCAGCTTCAGGGAATGGGAGCTGTGTTCTTTCAGAGGTAAATGAGGGGTCAAGGTCAGATGAAAAACAGGGTACATACACGTGCATAGACACCTAGACTCTCTGTGAGGAACCTGGAGCGCAGCCCTGGCTCTCATCAGCAGTGCAGTCAGCAGAGGAGAGGAATGTAGAATTGGGAAAAAACAGGTTGTTTGTGGTCCTCCACATCTCTCACACACACTGGTTTTTCAATCCAGGGATTTTAATTAGCCCGGGCTATTTCTTTTATGGGCAGTAAATTGTCAGCCTCGCTCCACAGAGAGAGAAAGAGAGAGAGAGAGAGAGACACACACAGAGAGAGACACACAGAGAGAGACACAGAGAGAGACACACAGAGAGAGACACAGACAGACAAGTCCAGCTTATGTTGTCTATTTCTGGAGTGCACTAGGGTCACCGAAACTAAGATACAGCTAACTCCTCCAACTTCCCACCAACACCCCTTTAGCCCAAATGGTCCGGGCCGGATTTCAGAAGACAAACAGGCCATCCTTCCTGACTAGAAGCCTTTATGTTTATCCTGTCATCTTGTCTCACTTAAAGTCTTCCTCAAGTGTCTCAGAAAAGGTCCCTCTCCTTCTGAAAGAAGCCATATGCTTCTGGTTAACAGCTCTGCAATTTGTAACTCTCAGAGCCACATCAAGCCTGGCGCCGGGCTCATTGAAGTGGGCAAAGAGAGAGAGAAAGAGAGAGGGGGGGAGAGAGGCAGGGATCATGCCACTGTTCCGCACACCATCCCCCCTCACCCTCTCCCTGATGCTGCTCACTGTGATGGAATTTGAAGAGTGGAGAAAAGGGGATTGGGAAGGAGGGGAGAGGAGGGGATGAGGGAGGTCATCTGCCCTGCCTTTAAGTGAAAAGCCCCATCATTCCGCATTTCACTCCCAGAGCCGTTTATCATGTTCTTGCTATGCGATCGCTTTTTACGAGGACACCTGTGTCAACTCCTAGAAGGGAAGGAGGGAATGGGGAGAGGTAAGGGAGAGGGGGAGACTGATGCAGGGCACGTGGACCATTCGGCTTTCATCTCGTGAGCGCTCTCATAGGCACAAGTCACATCTGGTACAGGCACACACCCCATAGAAACTTTAGACTCAAACTCTCTCTCTTTATGCTTAAGGCCCCTTATTGATGCTCTGTCTCATCCCTCACTGTCAACATAGGAGGAAATGATGTCATCAGCATGTTGACATGCTAAATGCCTGTCAGTGTGTCAAAAAGAGAGAGTGTGTGCGTGTGCGTTTTTGTTTGAATGAATGACACACACCCCAAGCTGTAGCTTCAGGTTAACATTTGATTATGTGTCCAAAGAGTAATTGTCCACTGCCCGTTAACCCTTTCATCAGTGTAGCTACAGGCAAGGAAACGTCCACCCAGAAGTAGCTAGTTACTAGGCGGACTGGGCTAATTATCAACCAGATTGACACATGGGAAATAGGCAGCAGTGATTTACTCATTAGAATTAGAACAGCACCTCCGGACATTAAGGCCCCGGTCCCTAATAATCCTGACCGGGCAGGGAAGGAGGGAAAGAGAGAGAGAGAGAAGCAGTCATGTCAAAGGCATGTGCCATGTCGCCGTGTCAACCAATAATTAGCCACACGGTATTACAGCAGTCTCCTTTCACCATCTAAAGAAACATTTTGAAATGTTGAATAGAAAAACCTAGCCTAAGGGAAAATGTATCAGGGGACAAGCATGTTGAAAGAGGCCCCAAGTCGGCTGTTGAAATTGTATTTCAAATCAAATCAAATTTTAGTGGTCACATACACATGGTTAGCAGATGTTAATGCGAGTGTAGCGAAATGCTTGTGCTTCTAGTTCTGACTATGCAGTAAAATCTAAACAGTAATCTAACAAATTCACAACAACTACCTTATACACACAAATACACACAAATGTAAAGGGATGACTAAGAATATGTACATATAAATATATGGATGAGCGATGGCATGCGGCATAGGTAAGATGCAGTAGATGGTATAGAGTACAGTATATACATATGAGATGAGTAATGTAGGATATGTAAACATTATTAAAGTGGCGTTATTTAAAGTGACTAGTGATACCTCTATGTAAACATTATTAAAGTGGCGTTATTTAAAGTGACTAGTGATACCTCTATGTAAACATTATTAAAGTGGCGTTATTTAAAGTGACTAGTGATACCTCTATGTAAACATTATTAAAGTGGCGTTATTTAAAGTGACTAGTGATACCTCTATGTAAACATTATTAAAGTGGCGTTATTTAAAGTGACTAGTGATACCTCTATGTAAACATTATTAAAGTGGCGTTATTTAAAGTGACTAGTGATACCTCTATGTAAACATTATTAAAGTGGCGTTATTTAAAGTGACTAGTGATACCTCTATGTAAACATTATTAAAGTGGCGTTATTTAAAGTGACTAGTGATACCTCTATGTAACATGATTAAAGTGGCGTTATTTAAAGTGACTAGTAATACCTTTATTAAGTCCATTTATTGAAGTGGCCAGAGATTTGAGTCTGTATGCAGGCAGCAGCCTCTCTATGTTAGTGATGGCTGTTTAACAGTCTGATGGCCTTGAGATAGAAGCTGTTTTTCAGTCTCTCGGTTCCAGCTTTGATGCACCTGTACTGACCTCACCTTCTGGATGGTAGTGGTGTGAACAGGCAGTGGATCGGGTGGTTGATGTCATTGATGATCTTTTTGGTCTTCCTGTGACATTGAGTGCTGTAGGTGTCATGGAGGGCAGGTAGTTTGTCCCCGGTGATGCGTTGTGCAGACCGCACCACCCTCTGGAAAGCCTTGCGGTTGAGGGCGGTGCAATTGCCGTACCAGGCGGTGATGCAGCCCGACAGGATGCTCTCGATTGTGCATCTGTAAAAGTTTGTCAGGGTTTTGGAGGACGAGCCAAATTTCTTCAGCCTCCCGAGGTTGAAGAGGCGCTGGTGAGCCTTCTTCACCACACTGTCTGTGTGGGTGGACCATTTCAGTTTGTCTGTGATGTGTACGAAGAGGAACTTAAAACTTTCCACCTTCTCCACTACTGTCCCTTCGATGTGGATAGGGGGTGCTCCCTCTGCTGTTTCCTGAAGTCCACGATCATCTCCTTTGTTTTGTTGACGTTGAGTGAGAGGTTATTTTCCTGACACCACGCTCCAAGGGCCCTCACCTCTTCCAGGGAGGCTGTCTCGTCATTGTTGGTAATCAGGCCTACCACTGTAGTGTCGGCCACGCTGTCATGGGTGAACAGGGAGTACAGGAGAGGGCTGAGAACGCACACTTGTGGGGCTCAAGTGTTGAGGATCAGTGGGGTGGAGATGTTGTTTCCTACCTTCACCACCTGGGGGCGAACTGTCAGAAAGTCCAGGAACCAGTTGCACAGGGCTGGGTTCAGACCCAGGGTCTCGAGCTTAATGACGAGTTTGGAGGGTACTATGGTGTTAAATGCTGAGCTGTTTGCAATGAACAGAATTCTTACATAGGTATTCCTCTTGTCCAGATGGGTTAGGGCAGTGTGCAGTGTGATGGCAATTGCATCGTCAGTGGACCTATTGGGGCGGTAAGCAAATTGGAGTGGGTCTAGTGTATCAGGTAGGGTGGAGGTGATATGATCCTTGACTAGTCTCTCAAAGCACTTCATGATGACAGAAGTGAGTGCTACGGGGCGGTAGTCATTTAGTTCAGTTATCTTAGCTTTCTTGGGAACAGGAACAATGGTAGCCATCTTGAAGCATGTGGGGACAACAGACTGGGATAGGGATTGGTTGATTGGTCTATGGGTACGTTGAAGATTTGGACACGAAACGTAAATCCTTAGCACTTTGAGACTTTGAGGTTAGAAGATGTGAAAGATATATTTAACAAGTTGTGACTTTGACCTGTTAAATAAACTACATAGTGCACTACATTAGACCTTAGGGAATAGGATGCCATTTGGGGTGTAGCCACTGTGTTTTTGAGGCTGCAGCTCGCCTCAACACCCGTCATAACACTGTGTTTTTGAGGCTGCAGCTCGTCTCAACACCCGTCATAACACTGTGTTTTTGAGGCTGCAGCTCGTCTCAACACCCGTCATAACACTGTGTTTTTGAGGCTGCAGCTCATCTCAACACCCGTCATGTCATAACACTGTGTTTTTGAGGCTGCAGCTCGTCTCAACACCCGTCATAACACTGTGTTTTTGAGGCTGCAGCTCGTCTCAACACCCGTCATAACACTGTGTTTTTGAGGCTGCAGCTCGTCTCAACACCCGTCATAAATTCGACTGTTCGTTTAATTCCAGCATGCTGTCTGATCTCTTTCAGTTAAAGTGATTTGTAGGTGTGTGTGTGTGTGTGTGTGTGTGTGTGTGTGTGTGTGTGTGTGTGTGTGTGTGTGTGTGTGTGTGTGTGTGTGTGTGTGTGTGTGTGTGTGTGTGTGTGTGTGTGTGTGTGTGTGTGTGTGTGTGTGTGTGTGTGTGTGGCGGTGGGCCCTGGCAGGTAGAGGAGCGGGTGGTATTGGGATGCGCTCGACTGAGCCTCGCTCTGAGAAGTTTGTGTTTTTCAGGGAGAAGCTCTGGAGTGTTTACAGGCCCTGTGCATCTTGGTACGGCTCTCGGGGGCGATGCGATTCACAAACAACAGTAGCAAAACCAGAAAGAGACAGACAGGGGGTTGTGGGTTAACATGTGGTTATCAATGCCACATTATTTGCCTCCTGAAGCTGGCCACACACAGACACAAACACGCACACAGTAAATAGCTCAACTGTAGCATACCATCACGCAACACAAAGCATCGTGGGTAGAGAGGCAGGTAGAGACAAGAGGAACTTTTGAGGAGCGACCTTCCGTGCAGAAGGAGATAAAATGAGACCAAGAAGAAATCTGTTTTCTGATTATCTCTTCATGGACCTTTCCTCTCTTCATGGACCTTTCCTCTCTTCATGGACCTTTCCTCTCTTCATGGACCTTTCCTCTCTTCATGGACCTTTCCTCTCTTCATGGACCTTTCCTTTACTCCGTTCTGATCTTTTTCTCTGCGCCCATCATCTTTTTCAAGACGCCCACACAAAAACACACAATGGCTGCTAGTTTGCCCTTCCCTGTCCCTCTTTGCTCTGTGGCTGAATGGAACTATGAAAGGGATGGAGTCTGGATGGAGGAGGTGGTGATAACATGGAACTATGGCACACAGAGAGAACGTAGCGGAGACAGACAGACATGCTCTCCTGTTACCCGCTAGCCTAGCGCGCCATCTCTCCCACTCCTTTTGACTGTCCTTTGATCCTGCTCTAAGATAGCCCTGCAGTCCTAGCGAGTGGCTAGCGCTGTCCTCTCCGCTCCTCACACAGGCATTGGGAGCAAAGTCACACAGTGTGAAAGGATTCTTTTTTTTCTTTGTATTGTTTTTTTGTCTGAAAGGATTTTCTTTTGGACCAATTCTACACTTGTCAAACATCATATGAGATAATAGCGACAGAAACCGGCGAACAAATGTAAAGCTCCTCTCAGACAGAGCTACAGTCTGGAAGCAATATCAAACTGTTCTTTCTTTAAATTGTATATCCACTAGAAACTCTGCAGTAGACTGTAGTCCAGTGCACTTAAGGGCTGTCGGAGACTTCTTTCTATGGAGTAGCCGGTTGTCTGGTCTGCTATGTTCCACACACACCTGTGGGCCCCTGAACCTCCCTCCGTCCCCCAACTCAGCCGACCCCAGGATCAGACTTTAAGTGGAGGCCAACAGAGTTCTGGAGAGCCACATCTATGGGAATGATATTTTAGCGCAGTTGAAATCGCTCTATGGTCTCTCCTGATTTTCCAAAGGAAAAAATTATGTCCAAACCCGCTGTTTTGAAAACCAGCAGCTTTCAGAGCAGCACTAAATGTCAACTCGCATCACAGTCAAACCGAAATGCTGTTCCTGCCTTGCCTTATTTTTCCCATCAGCCCGCCCTCAACCCCTCCCCCCAAAAAAGCCAAGACATAAGCCACTCTCCTCTCATTTCCAACGTGTGTCAGACAGATTGAAGTGGTCCTGATGGTCCTGAATTAGGGGCCCGGCGAGATGCCTGCAGATGACTAAATAACAAGGAAAAAAACCTTTACCACATTCACTTAAGCTGCGTGGGCTGTTACACTGGTGTACAGAGCTCAATCTAACTAGCCACG
Source organism: Salmo trutta (assembly GCF_901001165.1). NCBI lineage: Eukaryota > Metazoa > Chordata > Actinopteri > Salmoniformes > Salmonidae > Salmo > Salmo trutta. The sequence continues at coordinate 25,513,194 of NC_042958.1, forward strand.
CATGGTGATGGTGATGGCTCCCCCACAATTTCTGCCTCAATCAGCCTGCGCCCATGGAAAGGTTGTCAGAATAACATGGAAGTGACATTGACCGCTGCACAGTTCTACGACTAATGGTTGTCATGATAACATGACTTAACAATGGTTTAGTCTTCTCTGATGGTGTACCGTTCATCAGACTAATGGTTGTCATGATAACATGACTTAACAATGGTTTAGTCTTCTCTGATGGTGTACCGTTCATCAGACTAATGGTTGTCATGATAACATGAGTTAACAATGGTTTAGTCTTCTCTGATGGTGTACCGTTCATCAGACTAATGGTTGTCATGATAACATGAGTTAACAATGGTTTAGTCTTCTCTGATGGTGTACCGTTCATCAGGCTAATGCTCTCTCTCCAGTTACAATACCAGTAAATCGTTTTTATGCATTTTTTGGTATTTGTCCTGCCAATCTTCAAGCAGTGTTAATAAATCATACTTGTCTGGCCATGATGCTGTGTAAAATGATGAATGTGTGAAATCTGCTCACTTCCCTCATCAGCTGAAAGCCTTTTCTCCACAGAGCCATGAGTAAATGTTTTGACTTGTTGGTATAAAACATAAAACTGGCAAATGTATGTGTGAGTGTGTGTGTGTGTGTGTGTGTGTTTGTGTGTGTGTGTGTGTGTGTTTGTAGCCCCCCTTGCCTCTCAACGCTGAGGCTGTAATTTTCTCTAAGCACTTCTCATATGTCGCAAAGACGTGTAATGAGGGGGCTGGTGTGTGTGTGTGTGTGTGTGTGTGTGTGTGTGTGTGTGTGTGTGTGTGTGTGTGTGTCCGGGTGCATGTTCATTCAGCCCCATGCTGGTGATTGAGGCTTTTCTATGATGTTTATACTCACTCTGGCTAGATGTTACAGCAACAGCACATTCAGCACACACACACACACACACACACACACACACACACACACACACACACACACACACCGTCCTCTCTCGCTCTTCCTCTCTCTTTCTCTTAAACCTTTCTTTAACTTTCCTTCTTTCTCAGTTGCAAAATAGATGTCAAAGCCCTGGTTTAATAAAGGATATATCAGTTCAAAATCTCTTTTTTCCTCTCCTCCTCTCAGGTCCGGAATGTTCCAGGAACTTCACGTCTAACAGCGGGGTGATAAAGTCACCTGGTTTCCCGGAGAAGTATCCCAACAACCTGGACTGCACCTTCATGATCTTCTCCCCCAAGATGTCCGAGATCATCCTGGAGTTCGAGAGCTTCGAGCTGGAGCCTGACACCACTCCTCCCACCGGGGTCTTCTGTCGATACGATAGGCTAGAGATCTGGGACGGCTTCCCTGGAGGTGAGCCACAGTCAAATATCTGGTCAGATATAGTATCTTTGTTAGCGTTAGTATTATACACTATGGTAATATAAACACACTGAATAGGACTGATGAATGTGGACTGGACACATAGCTTAGTCATCATGGCTCAATGCCAAACATGTCCATGTTCAAATAGTCTACCGTACTCCCTTCCTTCCCGTACAGTCACCTATTGTGTTGGGGGAGTTGTTTATGTTTGTCAGTTTGGAGAAGGCCTGGTATGTAGACGAGGGTGGGACTCCACCCTACTGTTGACCAGTCAGGAGTGGACTTTCCCCTGTCCAGAAACAACCTAAACTCTTTGTCTAGGTTAGGATTTAGTTGTTGTTTCTCACTGAGTTTAAAAGGGCTTTGAACAGTGTCAGACTTGCCTCAGGTATGATATAGAAGGTGTATCATTTCTCCAAAAAGAACAGTGTTGATTAAACAGGCTGTGAAGACCTCGCGGGCTCAGTCTATGTCACATAATTATCACTTTTATTTGAATCCCTCGGTGAAACACATCAACATCACTGACATCTGTGATAAACAGAGACGTTGACATGAAACTACCCTCTCTCAGGAACACAAGTTTATTCTGAATATGAAATTCTGAAACTTTTATTTAACACTCTCAGAATAAGGGTTTCTTATTCCTGTCTGAGCGCAAATAATGTTTCCATTGAAAACAAAGAAAATATATAGCCACCCACAGCAGTCTTCTCTCTTGTCATTTGGGGTTCTAAAAACTGGAAAATAACAACATAACACTTCTCCCATCCAGAGTAATTGGGTGTGTGAGACAGCAGGGCCTGGAGCATGGGAGGGGCAGTAGAGGCAGAAGGCCGTGGAGGAGCCAGAGGAGACGTAGGGGGAGGTTGGGGGCCGTGCTGTGTGTCAGGCCCTGTCTGATGAGGGCTGGGCACAGTACCTGTGGTGCCTTTTAGATCAGTGGTGCATTAGCACGGAAGGCTGGAGGCGCACTCCTCCCCCCTCCCTCCCTCCCCTCCTCTCTCCTCCCCCCTCTCTCTTCCCTACTCCTCCCCCCTCGTTCCCTCCATCTCCCCTCCTCTCTCCTTCCCCCTCTCTCTTCCCTACTCCTCCCCCCTCGTTCCCTCCATCTCCACTCCTCTCTCCTTCCCCCTCTCTCTTCCCTACTCCTCCCCCCTCGTTCCCGCCATCTCCCCTCCTCTCTCCTCCCCCCTCTCTCCATCTCCCCTCCTCTCTCCTCCCCTCCTCTCTCCTCCCCCCTCCCCCTCGTTCCCTCCATCTCCCCTCCTCTCTCCTCCCCCCTCCCTCCATCTCCCCTACTCTCTCCTCCCCCTCTCTCTTCTTCACTCCTCCCCCCTCCCTCCATCTCCACTCCTCCCCGTCTCTCTTTTCCACTTCTCCCCATCCCTCCATCTCCCCTCCTCTCTCCTCCCCCTTCTGTCTTCTCCACTCTTCCCCCTTTCTCTTTTCCACTCCTCCCCCTCCCTCCATCTCACCTCATCTCTCCTCCCCCTCTTTCTTCTCCCCTCCTCCCCCTCTCTCTTCTCCACTCCTCCCCCCTCTCTCTTCTCCACTCATCCCCCTCTCTCTTCTCCTCTCCTCCCCATCCCTCCATCTCCCCTCCTTTCCCCTCCCCCTTCTCTCTTCTCCACTCCTCCCCCCTCTCTCTTTTCCACTCCTCCCCATCCCTCCATCTCCCTTCCTTTCTCCTCCCCCCTCTCTCTTTTCCACTCCTCCCCATCCCTCCATCTCCCCTCATCTCTCCTCCCCGTTCTCTCTTCTCTACTCCTCCCCCCTCTCTCTTCTCCACTCCTCCCCTCCCTCCATCTCCCCTCCTCTCTCCTCCCCCCTCTCTCTTCCCTACTCCTCCCATTTCCCCTCCTCTCTCCTCCTCTCTCCTCCCCCTCTCTCTTCCATCTCCTCTCCTCCCCTCCTTTCTCCTCCCACCAGGACCATAGAGACATGCAGAGACACAGAGTTCACAACAGAGCATTTAACATTTTCATAGTGCCGTTGAGTCATGCAGATCATTTAGGAGATGCCCCCCCCTCCCCCCACCACCACACACACCAGGCCATCATACACTGGATGATAGAGGAGTCATGCCCTTCCCCCCTAAACCCCAGTTCATACACACACACCCCCCTCCCTCCTGTGTTATAATGCTGAATCTGAGCCATCAGACCCTGTCTTGGCGAACCTCCTCTCCCTTTCATCTGTGTGTCTGGATGTAAGGCCTGGTTGTACATGGCATGTCAGAGTGAGGGGAGGTGATAGGTTGAGAGGGGAGGTGATAGGTTGAGAGGGGAGGTGATAGGTTGAGAGAGGAGCAGGGCAGCAGCCTGGCCTTCACTCACCACTGATCACAGGCTTACTAATCAGAGATAAGCACCAGGCCTCCAGACCTGCTTAACATCTAGACAGAGGAACACACAGACAGGGACACACACACACACACACACACACACACACACACACACACACACACACACACACACACACACACACACACACACACACACACACACACACACACACACACAATGTGTCACAAACTAATTTAAAGTGCTCAGTGGAACGTGTCCTGGTTTGACTTTTATTGCATTATTTTCTTTTGACATTCTCTTATTCCCCTTTTTCCCTTTCTCTCCATTTCTTTGGTCTTTCTTTCCTCTTTTTCTCAGTGGCTGTTGAGAACTGTCTCCACTGAGGCTAGACCATACCCACCTCAACACTAAACCAGGCCAGACCATACCCACCTCAACACTAAACCAGGCCAGACCATACCCACCTCAACACTAAACCAGGCCAGACCGTACATACCCACCTCAACACTAAACCAGGCCAGACCGTACATACCCACCTCAACACTAAACCAGGCCAGACCATACCCACCTCAACACTAAACCAGGCCAGACCATACCCACCTCAACACTAAACCAGGCCAGACCGTACATACCCACCTCAACACTAAACCAGGCCAGACCATACCCACCTCAACACTAACCAGGCCAGACCATACCCACCTCAACACTAAACCAGGCCAGACCATACCCACCTCAACACTAAACCAGGCCAGACCATACCCACCTCAACACTAAACCAGGCCAGACCATACCCACCTCAACACTAAACCAGGCCAGACCATACCCACCTCAACACTAAACCAGGCCAGACCATACCCACCTCAACACTAAACCAGGCCAGACCATACCCACCTCAACACTAAACCAGGCCAGACCATACCCACCTCAACACTAAACCAGGCCAGACCATACATACCCACCTCAACACTAAACCAGGCCAGACCGTACATACCCACCTCAACACTAAACCAGGCCAGACCATACATACCCACCTCAACACTAAACCAGGCCAGACCATACATACCCACCTCAACACTAAACCAGGCCAGACCATACATACCCACCTCAACACTAAACCAGGCCAGACCATACATACCCACCTCAACACTAAACCAGGCCAGACCATACATACCCACCTCAACACTAAACCAGGCCAGACCATACATACCCACCTCAACACTAAACCAGGCCAGACCATACATACCCACCTCAACACTAACCATGGCCAGACCATACATACCCACCTCAAACACTAAACCAGGCCAGACCATACATACCCACCTCAACACTAACACCCTAGGCCAGACCATACATTACCCACCTCAACACTAAACCAGGCCAGACCAGTACATACCCACCTCAACACTAAACCAGGCCAGACCATACATACCCACCTCAACACTAAACCAGGCCAGACCGTACATACCCACCTCAACACTAAACCAGGCCAGACCATACATACCCACCTCAACACTAAACCAGGCCAGACCATACATACCCACCTCAACACTAAACCAGGCCAGACCATACATACCCCACTCAACACTAAACCAGGCCAGACCATACATACCCACCTCAACACTAAACCAGGCCAGACCGTACATACCCACCTCAACACTAAACCAGGCCAGACCATACATACCCACCTCAACACTAAACCAGGCCAGACCGTACATACCCACCTCAACACTAAACCAGGCCAGACCATACATACCCACCTCAACACTAAACCAGGCCAGACCATACCCACCTCAACACTAAAACCAGGCCCAGACCGTACATACCCACCTCAACACTAAACCAGGCCAGACCATACATACCCACCTCAACACTAAACCAGGCCAGACCGTACATACCCCTCAACACTAAACCAGGCCAGACCATACCCACCTCAACACTAAACCAGGCCAGACCATACCCACCTCAACACTAAACCAGGCCAGACCATACCCACCTCAACACTAAACCAGGCCAGACCGTACATACCCACCTCAACACTAAACCAGGCCAGACCGTACATACCCACCTCAACACTAAACCAGGCCAGACCATACATACCCACCTCAACACTAAACCAGGCCAGACCATACATACCCACCTCAACACTAAACCAGGCCAGACCATACCCACCTCACACTAAACCAGGCCAGACCGTACACCACCTCAACACTAAACCAGGCCAGACCGTACATACCCACCTCACACTAAACCAGGCCAGACCGTACATACCCACCTCAACACTAAACCAGGCCAGACCATACCCACCTCACACTAAACCAGGCCAGACCGTACATACCCACCTCAACACTAAACCAGGCCAGACCATACATACCCACCTCAACACTAAACCAGGCCAGACCATACATACCCACCTCAACACTAAACCAGGCCAGACCGTACATACCCACCTCAACACTAAACCAGGCCAGACCGTACATACCCACCTCAACACTAAACCAGGCCAGACCATACCCACCTCAACACTAAACCAGGCCAGACCATACCCACCTCAACACTAAACCAGGCCAGACCAATACCATACCACCTCAACACTAAACCAGGCCAGCCCATACATACCCACCTCAACACTAAACCATGCCAGACCATACATACCCACCTCAACACTAAACCAGGCCAGACCTACAACCCACCTCAACACTAAACCAGTGCCCGACAATACCCACCTCACACTACAACCAGGCCAGACGTACATACCCACCTCAACACTAAACCAGGCCAGACCATAACCCACCTCAACACTAAACCAGGCCAGACGTACATACCCACCTCAACACTAAACCAGGCCAGACCATACAGACCCACCTCAACACTAAACCAGGCCAGACCATACATACCCAACTCAACACTAAACCAGGCCAGACCATACATACCCACCTCAACACTAACCAGGCCAGACGTACATACCCACCTCAACACTAACCAGGCCAGACCAGTAACATACCCCACCTCAACACTAAACCAGGCCAGACCGTACATACCCACCTCAACACTAAACCAGCCAGACCGTAATACCCACCTCAACACTAAACCAGGCCAGACCGTACATACCCACCTCAACACTAACCAGGCCAGACCATACATACCCACCTCAACACTAAACCAGGGCCAGACGACATACCCACCTCAACACTAAACCAGGCCAGACCGTACATACCGCACCTCAACACTAAACCAGCCAGACCGTACATACCCACCTCAACACTAACCAGGCCAGACCATACCCACCTCAACCTAAACCAGGCCAGACCGTACATACCCACCTCAACACTAACCAGGCCAACCGTAGCATACCCACCTCAACACTAAACCAGCCAGACCATACATACCCACCTTCAACACTACCCAGGCCAGACCGTACATACCCACCTCAACACTAAACCACCCAGGCCAGACCGTACATACCCACCTCAACACTAAACCAGGCATACCATACCGTACATAACCCACCTTCAACACTAAAACCAGGCCAGACCATACCCACCTCAACACTAACCAGGCCAGACCTCATACCCACCTCAACACTAAACCAGGCCAGACCATACATACCCACCTCAACACTAAACCAGGCCCAGACCGTACATACCCACCTCAACACTAAACCAGGCCCAGACAGTACATACCCACCTCACACTAAACCAGGCCAGACCAGTACCACACCTCAACCTAAACCAGGCCACAGACCATACCCCTCAACACTAAACCAGGCCAGACCGTACATACCCACCTCAACACTAAACCAGGCCAGACCATACATACCCACCTCAACACTAAACCAGGCCAGACCATACATACCCACCTCAACACTAAACCAGGCCAGACCATACATACCACCTCAACACTAACCAGGCCAGACCGTACATACCACCTCACACTAAACCAGCCAGACCATACCCACCTCAACACTAAACCAGCCAGACCATACCCACCTCAACACTAAACCAGGCCAGACCGTACATACCCACCTCAACACTAACCAGGCCAGACCATACATACCCACCTCCACTAAACCAGGCCAGACCATACATACCCACCTCAACACTAAACCAGGCCAGACCATACATACCCACCTCAACACTAAACCAGGCCAGACCTACATACCCACCTCACACTAAACCAGGCCAGCCATACATACCCACCTCAACACTAAACCAGGCCAACCGTACATACCCACCTCAACACTAAACCAGCCAGACCATACATACCCACCTCAACACTAAACCAGGCCAGACCGTACATACCCACCTCAACACTAAACCAGGCCAGACCATACATACCCACCTCAACACTAAACCAGGCCAGACCATACATACCCACCTCAACACTAAACCAGGCCAGACCATACATACCCACCTCAACACTAAACCAGGCCAGACCAGTACATGACCCACCACCTCAACACTAATCAAGCAGGGCCAGACAGTACATACCCACCTCAACACTAAACCAGGCCCATACCGTACATTACCCACCTCAACACTAAACGCACGCCAGAACCATACATAACGCCAACCTCAACACTAAACCAGGCCAGAACCAGTACATACCCACCTCAACACTAAACAAGGCCAGACCGACCATACCCACCTCAACACTAAACCAAGGCCCAGAACCAGACATACCCACCTCAACAATAACCAGGCCAGACCATACAATACCCCACCTCAACATAAACAGGCCAGACCAGACATACCCCCCTCAACACTAAACCAGGGCCAGACCATACATACCCACCTCAACACTAAACCAGGCCAGACCATACAATACCCACCTCAACACTAAAACCAGGCCAGACCATAATACCGCACCCACCTCAACACTAAAACCCAGCCAGACCATACATACCCACCTCAACACTAAACCAGGCCAGACCATACATACCACCTCAACACTAGCCAACCATACATACCCACCTCAACACTAAACCATGCCAGACCGTACATACCCACCTCAACACTAAACCAGGCCAGACCATACATACCCACCTCAACACTAAACCAGGCCAGACCATACATACCCACCTCAACACTAAACCAGTCTTTGAGAACTCTCTCCACTGTGGCCAGACCGTACATACCCACCTCATCACTAAACCAGGCCAGACCGTACATACCCACCTCAACACTTAAACATCACTCGCATTAAAAAAGGCCCAGGAATTTATGACTGGTGCAAAACAGACGGAAACCTCGACCTTGATTCGTCTTAACAAGGAGTTCCTCTCTCTCTCTCTCTATCTCTTTGTGTTTTGTGGGTGTCGAATGTTATGCCTTTTTCCCATGCCTCTTTATGAGGTCACTTAGTGAAAACCCTCTCTGATCTAACACAAATACAGCCCCAGGTCTTAGGTCCTGCTCATAGCTTCATCAACACACTAGTTCTCTCACCTCCGTTTGGGGGGGGGGGGGGGGGGGGGCTGTGTTTATTGTGTATGAACACCCATGTGACAGGCCTAGGGCAAGCAAATACTGACTTAACTCCTAACTTTACACACACTCCCACCTTCAGCTGTGACCTTGGTAACTGACAATCTCCCTCTCCCTCTCTCTCACTCTCTTTCTCTCCTTCCCTCTCTTTTTTCCCTCTCTATCCCCTATCGCCCCACCCTCTCTCCCCCCTTTCCCCCCCTCCCTCCCTCCCTCCCTCCCTCCCTCCCTCTCTCTCTCTCCCTCTCTCCCTCCCTCCCCCTCTCTCCCTCCCTCCCTCCTTCCCCCTCCCCCTCTCTCCCTCTCTCCCTCCCTCCCTCTCTCTCCCTCCCTCCCCCCCTCCATCCCCCTCCCCCTCTCTCCCTCCCTCCCTCCCTCCTTCCCCCTTTCTCTCTCTCTCCCTCCCTCCCTCCCTCCCTCCCTCCTTCCCCCTCTCCCTCCCTCCCTCCCTCCTTCCCCCCTCTCTCTCTCTCTCCCTCCCTCCCTCTCTCCCCCCTCCCTCCCTCCTTCCCCCTCCCCCTCCCTCCCTCCCTCTCTCCCCCCCTCCTTCCCCTCCCCCTCTCTCCCTCCCTCCCTCCCCTTCCCCTCCTCCCTCCCTCCCTCCCTCCCTCCCTCCCTCCCTCCCTCCCTCCTTCCCCCTCCCTCCCTCCCTCCCTCCCTCCCTCCCTCCCTCCCTCCCCCTTTCTCTCTCTCCCTCCCTCCCTCCCTCCCTCCCTCCCTCCCTCCTTCCCCCTCCCCTTCTCCCCCTCTCCCTCCCTCCCTCCTTCCCCCTCCCTCTCTCTCCCTCTCTCTCCAGTTGGTCCGTACATTGGGCGGTACTGTGGCCAGAACACCCCTGGTCGTATCATCTCCTACACGGGCATCCTGGCCCTGATAATCAACACAGACAGTGCCATCGCCAAGGAGGGCTTCTCTGCCAACTTCACTGTGCTGGAACGGACTGTGCCAGAAGGTAGGTGACTGTCTATCATCAATGGTCCGATTACAATGAGAGATGCATTATTTTAATTGTCTACTAGGATAAAATGTAAAAAATATCTACATTTAGCATTTGCTAAAGTGACCATTCACCATGAGTGATAAAGCTACAATCCCTATACCTACTGAAACTACCATACACCCCTCCCTACATATGAGGGGTGGTCCCTGTTCCACTGCTACACACATTTAGTTTAATGTGGGACTAAAGTCAGTTAATAAATCAACAGCTCCCAGTCTTTTCCTTAAGGGGATGTGATACAAGGCATGGGCCATCTCCCCCTGTTTACAAGGCCTGACTTTAACACCGTGGGGCTGGGGGGGCAGACACACCGGGGGTGGACAGTGCCTCACCAGCCCCTCCAGACAGTGTCCCAGCCACTAACACAGCATCATCTTCGCCCTGGGGCCTGGCCCCCATGACCCCAATTTGAGAAATGCTCCGGCTAAACATTTCATTGATGAAACACAACCACCTCGAAGCCCATAAATCTTTCCACAAGCCACCCCTCCAGTCATCCCGTCTCGCCCCCCCCCTTGTCGGGTTGCTATGGCGATGACTGGTGTTAAAAAAACACTAATCATCCCAGATGGTGCTAGGTCCCCCGTGGGGAGTAGTGATATGCATGTGTGCTGAGGTCCCTAGACTCACACAGAGCCTGAGCACAGCCTCATACAGCGATGACTGCCTGTGTCACTAGTCCCTATAGTCCCTACAGCTCAGCACCATGGCAACGTAAACAAAACATGTGTTCAGACTGAACACTAATCCACCAGTATTACATTTATTAGATAGGGACAGATACAATCAAAACACTAATCCACCAACATGAACTCATCAAGTCACTGCATTATTTGACATCTGTCCTACTTACCTAATTATGCAGTTGGCAGCTTACGACCTGGCGGAATGAATCCTCATATCAGAGAGACGATAGATCACGTCTCTGACAGTTTTTATCCACTGTGGTGCTCTAGTAGGAATGTATTAATACGCCCTTTGATGTATAATCTATGGGTTTTCCTTTTTACCCCGTACATATTATAAGACTTGTACACTTCAGCTGAGAGGGGGTTATGTAGGATGGATAAGGTGTTGCTTTGATGGTGACGAAGCAGGCTTGTCTTCTCTCCCTGACAGCTCTGATTTAGGCTGCATAGGGCTCTGGTCAAAAGTAGTGCACTATAAATGGAATAGGGTGCCATTTGGAACACTTCCCTACTATCTCCCTGATCCCCCAGCGCCACACTTCACAGAATGGGCTGCTGCTTAAAATGCAGGCTGATAGCTTATAGCTGATAGCAGCACACATGATCATATTTACCTCAGTGCTGACAACCAGAGACTCAGAGGGCAGATAGAAGTTCAACTGGGTCTGGTTGATGTTTATGGAGAGATTCAGATTCCTCCTCCAACATGTTGATAAGAAGAAGAAAGAAGGGGGTCTTTGAGAGAGAAGAAAAGAGTGGAGTGTGATATATATATATATTTCCCTCGTCTTTGCATCTCTGTTTCTCTCTTGCTCTCTCTCTCTCTCTCTCTCTCTCTCTCTCTCTCTCTCTCTCTCCTCTCTCTCTCTCTCTCTCTCTCTCTCTGCAGTAGTGAGTAAGGTACAGGGTATGCAGCAGTCAGGGACTGTCTATGAGCTAAAACAGATGGTCTCTCCATCTGCTTGACGCCTTTCAGACCTGTGTCTCTGGGACGCTGAACAACGCTGATATACGCAATACGTAACTGTGTGTGCCTGCCTTAATGTGTGTGTGTGTGTGTGTGTGTGTGCCTGCCTTAATGTGTGTGTGTGTGTGTGTGTGTGCCTGCCTTAATGTGTGTGTGTGTGTGTGTGTGTGTGTGTGTGTGTGTGTGTGTGTGTGTGTGTGTGTGCAGAGTGTGCTACCGTCCAGGGTCAGCCAGTGTGTGTGTGGATGTGGGTGTAGGTGGGTGGGTGACTAGAGACAGGGTCAGACTGGGGCCAGGGTCCGAGTCTGACCCTGGGGGTCATAGGGTCAGCGTCTAGACAACTCCGCTACATATGGGACTCCAGGGAATGGCGGAAGAAGAGCTCACCTCTTGACCTGGCCGGTGGTTGTATACACACACACACACACACACACACACACACACACACACACACACACACACACACACTGGCTGACCCTGGACGGTAGCACCATGTCAACATAAACAAGGAGATGCCCTCTATCCTGGTTGGGACAGGGCATTCTGGGAGATTTACGGCCCAGAACACCGACACTAAATGTGCCCTAACACCCCGAGGGACAACAATATTAGGAAATGTGCACCATGTGCGAAACACATAAACTGCCTACAGGGAGCTTTAAAGGAGAGATGAACCAGCACCAGAGGAAAAACTACTAGCTCAACTTTAATGCATAATACTTTCTCTTTTCCGATTACAGTTTACAGTGAACTTAGCCCTACACTGAATGTTTTATGACTAAAGCTTTATGTCTTGATGTAGAACCACACTTTCACTGTGCTTGCCTTCCATTTAAAGCCTCTGTGTGTGGTAGTGGGAGAGAGGAACTGGAAGCAAGGATCTGCTGAGCTGAGGCAGCACTGATGTGGCTCTTTATTCCTGCCACCAGAGTACCAGCCCAGACCCTGCCACTGAGTGTCCCTCTCCCCAGGGACCAGCTCTGTTTTGGGGGTTGATGTGTGCTCTGGCCTGGGATGCCTGGATGGTGCTTTCAGCTCTAAATTTAGACAATCTCTCTCTCCCCTTCTTTCCCACCCCTTCTCCCCTCTCTCTCTCTCTCCCACTCTCTTCTCTCTCTCTCTCTCTCTCTCTCTCCCTCTCTCTCTTCTCTCTCTCTCTCCCTCTCTCTCTCTCTCTCTCTCTCTACATCTCTCTCTCTCTCCCTCTCTACATCTCTCCCTCTCTCTCTCTCTCTCTCTCTCTCTCTCTTTCTTTCTCTCTCTCTCTCTCTCCCTCTCTCTCTCTCTCTCTCTCTCTCTCTCAGACTTTGACTGTTCAGACCCGTTGGGTATGGAGTCAGGGGAGATAGCATCAGAGCAGATCGTAGCTTCGTCCCAGTACAACCCTGGCTGGTCCCCGGAGCGAGCCCAGACTCAACTACTATGAGAATGCATGGACACCAGGAGAGGACAACAACAAAGAGTGGATACAGGTACAGTCTGCACCATAAGCACAAAGTAAAATATAACATTCTGCAGATACTTTTATCCAAAGCGTGCATACATATTCGTATGGATGGCCTCAGCCAATCTTGGCGTGGCTAGTTCCATGCTGTACCAACTGGGCCACGTGGGACCGCCATGTGTCCCAAAGACATCATAGAATTTCTCAAAGGTGGCAAATGTCTAATCATAACTAAGTGAAGAGAAAGGGTGTGTTTATAGCAGTGAAAAAAAGTTAATTACCATGTAAGTAATATGGAAGCTGTAACTTTTCCAACGTCATCCACCCAAAGCTGCTTGAAGACAAAACAACCACAGGCTTTTTACAAGTCTTATTGAATCGCTGTCTGAACCAGGGTGTGTCCAAAATGGCACCCTATTCCCTATGTAGTGCACTATTTTTGACCAAGTTAAAAGTAGTGCACTACACAGGGAATAGGGTCATAAGTAGTGTCCTGGGCCATGGTCAATGTTAGTGCACTACTTGGTGAATACGGTGCCATTTGGGACTCAGATCCAGAGTGGTGACTATAGTGAAGTTGACTCTCCTTCCTGGTCCAATTCCAGCAGTCTGTGCGTGCCACAGGACGCCCCTGTGGCATGCTGGGTAAATCTTTTAAGGTGATCCAGAAATCTGGTGATTAATTTATGCTTCCTGTGGAACTCCAGGCTAGCTGTGGATTCCAGACACTCCACAAAGAGTCTCTCTCTCTCTCTCTCTCTCTCTCTCTCTCTCTCTCTCTCTCTCTCTCTCTCATCCGCTGTGGTTACTGCCCCAGGGGACATATCCACCAACACACACTCATTGTTATCATAGGGTTTTACTGTACTGCATGTGTGCTGGGATCTGCATTAACATTCACAGACAGAGAACTTTATATGAAAAGACTGGAGCTCTGTCTCTGATCCCAAAGGCACTGCTATGTCACATACCCTGGAGCCTGTTATTGTGTTGAAGTGGTTACCCCACTGACCCAACCATACACTACATTACCTATACAAGTTTTTGTTTTTCATTATAGTCCGTCCCCGCGTCGCTGAAAAGTTGAAAGTTTGTCTCGACTGTACGTGTGTAGTCCTCAAGGAGCTTTATTGTAGTCCACTGGTGTGGCTCAGTTGGTAGAGCATGGTGCTTTCAATGCAAGGGTTTTGGGTTCAATTCCCACAGGGGACCAGTATGAAAAAGTACCAAAAATGTATGCTCTTGCTCAGGATCAGAGCGTCTGTTAAATGTAAAGCTGGCTTGGAGACAGATATTTGTTTGGGCGACGTTCATAAATGAGGTTTTCCTTATTGCTATGAAAATATTGTCCTGGGGGCCCCTGTTGCACCTTCCAGACTAATTGAATTCGAGGAGTGGGAGTGTGTTTGTTTTTGTGTGTGTGTGTGTGTCTGTGGAGGAGGCCCTTGGCTCTGTGCTCTGTGGGTGAGTGGGAGGAGAGCCCTGGGCCTGGAAGGGGCCCATTGTACTGGAAAGAAACCGATGGCTGTGCCCTAAATGGCACCCTATACTCTATACAGTAGTGCACTACTTTTGACCAGGGCCCATACAGTAGTGCTCTGGCAAAGAGTAGTGCACTACTTCCCGCAGCAGTTCCTTTAGAGGAGAGGGGAATGTTAAAGTTGTGTGACATTGATTGTCTCTCAGAGGGGAAGTTACACAGTTAAGCCCTAAGATGTTGCATCTATTGGGACATAGAGGAGGTCAATGATCGACAGAACACACGTTCATATTGGGATAGGCACAAATTCATGTCCGGAAAATTCATGTCCGGATTCATGTACTGTAGATACTATGGTCTTGTCCTTTCCCAGTGTTGCTAGATTCAGCCTATGTGTCCTGAGAGATTAAATTCAGTGGGAATCTGATTCAAATACCTATTTGTTTTAATGAGGACTTATTTAAAACCAGCCCTTTAAACCAATTGGGCCGTTCTGCTCTGTACTGTTCTGTTCTTCACTGTCTTTCTCTCCTAATGAAAGTCTAAATGTGTCTCTCTCCCGCTGTGCTGATGCCAGAGCAAAAGAACAACGATCCGGCAACTGTTCAGAATCCTCAATAGAGTATTGATTATGCTTAGGTTTTTTATTTATTTATTTAAAAGTGCACTCATTTCATAGTGTAGAGAATCATTGTACCATCTAAACCACTGAGACATATATTTTCCATCACCCAATATATTGTATTTTCAGCTGTTTGAAGCTGGTGTACAAAACCAAAAGTAAAAGACACAAAACAAAACATTTCTATGTAAATTTGGTCAGGATGCCCAAAAAGTTACATATTGCAGCTTTAATTGTATTTAGCAGTAAAATACAACAAGATAAAAGGGGATATTCTCTGTTGGGCGCTCCAATGCCAGATGACAAAGAAGTGGATACCAGGCACGTCTGTTTCTACGGTAACAAAGAGTGAATTCCGCGTTGGTATGGTGTGTAATTTGTAATTTCTTGAAATCTTTGCCGCTGCGCATATGCCCTCCCTGAGCTCATGAAGAGAGAGAAGTTTCATTATAACAAGTGTTATTAAAAGAATGGAGTTCTTCGTTTCTCTTTCATTAAGCTTGTCTGAGGGAGGGAGCAGCGGCAACAACAATCTCTCCCCATCGTTAATGGCAGGCGCTCTCACGACACCACGAGACAAATCATCTCTCGCGCCTGTTAGATGGATATCAATTCATTATTCATTTCATTAATTCTCTGAATGCAATTTGCACCAGACGGTTTTATTAGCTATTCATGACAGGCAGTGGGGTTTGAGGGGTTGATATCTCAGGCATATTTCTTCTCTGCCTATAGTTTATTCAGATAACATATATCTAGGGCTGGATGGCGTAGGTTTGTCATCTATTTTAATGCTGCCTCTCATGTTAATATATTGAGATGAGGAGCAGGGCAACATGCTGGAGTTTCTCCTACTGTTAATTAGGCTGGTGGGGTTTCTTATGGCTTAGCATGGAGCTCTGGTGGGTTAGCTATTCATCACACTCTATTGTCACAGAGGAACAGTCCTTTGGTGTGTGTGTGTGTGTGTGTGTGTGTGTGTGTGTGTGTGTGTGTGTGTGTGTGTGTGTGTGTGTGTGTGTGTGTGTGTGTGTGTGTGTGTGTGTGTGTGCATGCCTAAATGCATGTGGGTAGGTGGACAGACGACCTTTGAGGCTTCTCACATCCACCAGGAAGTGTATTTATAATCGTTAGATAGCTATTCCCCTTTCCATTCCCATGTCAGCCACGTCAAGAGGGAGGTACAGTGAATATCTACCTTTGTGGATCCTCCATCTGTTTGAAGCCCCCAGACGGGGAATAGTATGGATGTATGTAGCAGCAGGTTGCTGTGATGATGAATGAACTCACCTTTAGCCAGATAGTGTATTTTTGGGTTGGTTCCAATAGGAAGACCTGAATGGTGCGTGACAGGCCTGGTTTGAATAGGAAGACCTGAATGGTACATGACAGGCATGGTTCCAATAGGAAGACCTGAATGGTACATGACAGGCCTGGTTTGAATAGGAAGACCTGAATGGTGCGTGACAGGCCTGGTTCCAATAGGAAGACCTGAATGGTGCGTGACAGGCCTGGTTTGAATAGGAAGACCTGAATGGTACATGACAGGCATGGTTCCAATAGGAAGACCTGAATGGTACATGACAGGCCTGGTTTGAATAGGAAGACCTGAATGGTACATGACAGGCCTGGTTTGAATAGGAAGACCTGAATGGTACATGACAGGCCTGGTTCCAATAGGAAGACCTGAATGGTACATGACAGGCCTGGTTTGAATAGGAAGACCTGAATGGTACATGACAGGCCTGGTTTGAATAGGAAGACCTGAATGGTGCCTGACAGGCCTGGTTCCAATAGGAAGACCTGAATGGTACATGACAGGCCTGGTTTCAATAGGAAGACCTGAATGGTACATGACAGGCCTGGTTCCAATAGGAAGACCTGAATGGTGCGTGACAGGCCTGGTTCCAATAGGAAGACCTGAATGGTGCGTGACGGGCCTGGTTCCATCAGGAAGACATGAATGGTGCGTGACGGGCCTGGTTCCAATAGGAAGACCTGAATGGTGCGTGACGGGCCTGGTTTAAATAGGAAGACCTGAATGGTACATGACAGGCCTGGTTCCAATAGGAAGACCTGAATGGTACATGACAGGCCTGGTTTGAATAGGAAGACCTGAATGGTGCGTGACGGGCCTGGTTCCAATAGGAAGACCTGAATGGTGCGTGACGGGCCTGGTTTGAATAGGAAGACCTGAATGGTACATGACAGGCCTGGTTTGAATAGGAAGACCTGAATGGTACATGACAGGCATGGTTCCAATAGGAAGACCTGAATGGTACATGACAGGCCTGGTTTGAATAGGAAGACCTGAATGGTACATGACAGGCATGGTTCCAATAGGAAGACCGGAATGGTACATGACAGGCCTGGTTTTGAATAGGAAGACCTGAATGGTACATGACAGGCCTGGTTTGAATAGGAAGACCTGAATGGTACATGACAGGCCTGGTTCCAATAGGAAGACCTGAATGGTACATGACAGGCCTGGTTTGAATAGGAAGACCTGAATGGTACATGACAGGCCTGGTTTGAATAGGAAGACCTGAATGGTGCCTGACAGGCCTGGTTCCAATAGGAAGACCTGAATGGTACATGACAGGCCTGGTTTCAATAGGAAGACCTGAATGGTACATGACAGGCCTGGTTCCAATAGGAAGACCTGAATGGTGCGTGACAGGCCTGGTTCCAATAGGAAGACCTGAATGGTGCGTGACGGGCCTGGTTCCATCAGGAAGACATGAATGGTGCGTGACGGGCCTGGTTCCAATAGGAAGACCTGAATGGTGCGTGACGGGCCTGGTTTAAATAGGAAGACCTGAATGGTACATGACAGGCCTGGTTCCAATAGGAAGACCTGAATGGTACATGACAGGCCTGGTTTGAATAGGAAGACATGAATGGTGCGTGACGGGCCTGGTTCCAATAGGAAGACCTGAATGGTGCGTGACGGGCCTGGTTTGAATAGGAAGACCTGAATGGTACATGACAGGCCTGGTTTGAATAGGAAGACCTGAATGGTACATGACAGGCATGGTTCCAATAGGAAGACCTGAATGGTACATGACAGGCCTGGTTTGAATAGGAAGACCTGAATGGTACATGACAGGCCTGGTTTGAATAGGAAGACCTGAATGGTACATGACAGGCCTGGTTCCAATAGGAAGACCTGAATGGTACATGACAGGCCTGGTTTGAATAGGAAGACCTGAATGGTACATTACAGGCCTGGTTTGAATAGGAAGACCTGAATGGTGCCTGACAGGCCTGGTTCCAATAGGAAGACCTGAATGGTACATGACAGGCCTGGTTTCAATAGGAAGACCTGAATGGTACATGACAGGCCTGGTTCCAATAGGAAGACCTGAATGGTGCGTGACAGGCCTGGTTCCAATAGGAAGACCTGAATGGTGCGTGACGGGCCTGGTTCCATCAGGAAGACATGAATGGTGCGTGACGGGCCTGGTTCCAATAGGAAGACCTGAATGGTGCGTGACGGGCCTGGTTTAAATAGGAAGACCTGAATGGTACATGACAGGCCTGGTTCCAATAGGAAGACCTGAATGGTACATGACAGGCCTGGTTTGAATAGGAAGACATGAATGGTGCGTGACGGGCCTGGTTCCAATAGGAAGACCTGAATGGTGCGTGACGGGCCTGGTTTGAATAGGAAGACCTGAATGGTACATGACAGGCCTGGTTTGAATAGGAAGACCTGAATGGTACATGACAGGCATGGTTCCAATAGGAAGACCTGAATGGTACATGACAGGCCTGGTTTGAATAGGAAGACCTGAATGGTACATGACAGGCCTGGTTTGAATAGGAAGACCTGAATGGTACATGACAGGCCTGGTTCCAATAGGAAGACCTGAATGGTACATGACAGGCCTGGTTTGAATAGGAAGACCTGAATGGTACATTACAGGCCTGGTTTGAATAGGAAGACCTGAATGGTGCCTGACAGGCCTGGTTCCAATAGGAAGACCTGAATGGTACATGACAGGCCTGGTTTCAATAGGAAGACCTGAATGGTACATGACAGGCCTGGTTCCAATAGGAAGACCTGAATGGTGCGTGACAGGCCTGGTTCCAATAGGAAGACCTGAATGGTGCGTGACGGGCCTGGTTCCATCAGGAAGACATGAATGGTGCGTGACGGGCCTGGTTCCAATAGGAAGACCTGAATGGTGCGTGACGGGCCTGGTTTTAATAGGAAGACCTGAATGGTACATGACAGGCCTGGTTCCAATAGGAAGACCTGAATGGTACATGACAGGCCTGGTTTGAATAGGAAGACCTGAATGGTGCGTGACGGGCCTGGTTCCAATAGGAAGACCTGAATGGTGCGTGACAGGCCTGGTTCCAATAGGAAGACCTGAATGGTACATGACAGGCCTGGTTCCAATAGGAAGACCTGAATGGTACATGACAGGCCTGGTTCCAATAGGAAGACCTGAATGGTGCGTGACGGGCCTGGTTCCAATAGGAAGACCTGAATGGTGCGTGACGGGCCTGGTTCCAATAGGAAGACCTGAATGGTGCGTGACGGGCCTGGTTCCAATAGGAAGACCTGAATGGTGCGTGACAGGCCTGGTTTCAATAGGAAGACCTGAATGGTGGGTGACGTACTAGGAGGAAATACCTTCATCTGTACAATACATTTGGCCCTCTGACTGAGGGAGGACAGATATATTTTTGGCGGACATTCACGCTGTCTCCGACCTGAAAACAAAAGCAGAGGGAAGATTTCCCGGTCCCCCTGGGACACTGACGACACACACACACACACACACACACGCACACTTCGACGCTGACGCCATGAGGAATGGGCTCTGTCAGGAAAGGAGATAGAGTGGGAGAGAGGTTTTCCCTAGGCCTGAGTGATGCCATAAAAGCAAGATGGCATCACAGAGTCTAACATCTTGCCTCAGACAGCAACCATTGATCTCACACACACACACACACACACCATGAATAATACATGCTGTCCCTGAGAGAGAAAGTCGATACCTGAAATCATTTCTGTTGTCTATCACAAGGATAAGATACAGGTTATCCATAGTATTGTTCTTTACTGATGAGCTCAATGGTAAATGTTCTCCATATCTGTAGGATTTATTTGCAGAGGTTATAGCCATAATATCCATCTTGCATCATAAATGCATTATCGGTATTTACAGCATTTTCTGTTTTATCTTACACGCATCTCGCCGATAACCCAAATTATTTAATCGTAAGTAAAGTTATGGAGACAAAAACAGATTGTCCCTTCTCTCTAAGCACTCTGGGAAAGGATGTTGACTTTAATCTTGCTTGTTAGGAGAAAACCAGTTGATGAAAGAGCAGAAAATTAAAAACAATGTTTTCATAAAACTGCCCTAATCTCACTCCTTTGGCTTTGGCCCAGTAAAGTAAAGTCACCAAGTGCAACAGGAAGTCATTATATGTTAACTGTATGGAGGAAGGCCATGTCTTTCCCCATGGAAACCCCTAGAACGCATGCACACAGTGGTGGAAAAAGTACTCAATAGTCATACTTGAGTAAAAGTGAAGATACCTTAATAAAAATGACTCAAGTGAAAGTGAGTCACCCAGTAAAATACTACTTGAGTAAAAGTCTAAAAGTATCTGGTTTTAAATATACTTAAGTATCAAAAGTAAATGTAATTGCTAAAATATACTTAAGTATCAAAAGTAAATAATTTCAAATTCCTTATATTAAGAAAACCAGACAGCACGATTGTTTATTTTTTTTTCAATTTACAGATAGTCAGGACCACACTCCAACACTCAGACTTCATTTACAAACAAAGCATGTGTGTTTAGTGAGTCCACCATATCAGTAAAGTACAGATACACCCCAAACAACTACTTTAGTAGTACTTGAAAGTATTTTTACTTAAGTACTTTACACCACTGCATACGCACGTACACACACACACACACACACACACACACACACACACACACACTAGCCTCCACTATTTCACACAGAAAAACAGGTTGAATTCCACTTTTCCAGCCATCAGCCATCAAACAAACACTAATTACTGACTTCCCTGATGAAAACATTGTCTGCTTCCCAAATGTACTAAACTAATTGTGACCAGCTTTCATAGGGCTCTGGTCAAAAGTAGTGCACTATGTAGGACTAGGGTGCCATTGGGGATGTAGGCATTGCTTCAGCTCTCCAGCCGTTTATCCAGGTCCAGGGAGAAAAGGAAGGAGAGAGAGAGAGAAGAGAGAGAGGGGAGGGAGAGAGGGGGAGAGGGAGTAAGGCAGTGCTGGGCTATGGGCTCATGTCAGCCGCTAAAACAACTTGCTCAGCCATATCCTGTTTTCCTATGGACCCACACGGCCAGCGGTCAACAGCCGTCCAAATGTGTTTTCAATTATCCATGGTCAGTGGGATGAAGGATAGAATAGAAACAAAGGATAGAAATGTTTAGCACTCTCGGGGTATGTCCCATATATCACCCTATTTCCTACCTAGTGCACAAATTTTGACAGGGGCCTATGTAGGGAATAGGGTGCCATTTGGGACGCAGACTCCTCTCCATTGTCTTTGTCAATGAGAGCTCTTCAAGCTGCTGGGCCTGTCTTGTCGCCATGCCAAAGGATGAGTAATTAGAATAATGGGCTTGTAATTAACATCAGCTTCTCTCTGTTGATGAAGTCTGGCTAAAAGAAAGTGGAAGGAGACCAGGAGTTGGCTGCCCTGTCAGATCTACTGTACGGTTAAAGCTCCCGACTCCGGACGACACACTGGTGTTTGAGCCCTGTCCCGGCCCCTCTGTCTGTGTCCATCTACCTTCATACTGTACCGTCATTAAAAAAGATCCACTGTACAGTATCTAGGCCTACACTATAGACCTGACATCCTCTTGACTGAAACATACTGTTACTGTATCATAGTGGCCATCCATAGACTAGACTGCTCCATATCCTGTACCAGGCTTGTCACTGACATGTCCTGATGAAGTCATTCCCTAGTCACTTCCTTCCTGAGGTCTCGCTGCTTTGTTTCCTGAAGGACGGTGGTCATTAGTCAGTCATCTGTGGTAACAGTGTAAGCAACCATGGAGGCCATTGCGGTCACCTCCCAAATTCGCTATTTAGTGCACTGCTTTTGACCAGGGCCCAAAGTAGTGCACTAAATAGGGGAATAAGGTGCCATTTAGGCTGCATTCTATGCGTTTAGGGTGATTCAATAGGTAGTAAATCGTTTTTAAAAAAACACCTGAAAGTAGGCTACTGTCTCAGACTGAAAACTGTAATCATTCCACATCGTCACACCGTCACACGCATGCATGCACGCCCGCAAGCACACACACACACACACACACACACACACCTTTTATTTTTAGTCATCGTCATACCTTCACCCCACATTAGACCCACCTCACACATCATCCCTCTTTGTCAGGATAAAATAGATGATCAACCGCTCAGGAAAGACGTGCATAATTTAACGGCAGAAATGGCTAAAAATATGCCCGTAATTATGTCAGGTAAACCCTGTGATGAATGGAAGGTCTGAGAAGGAGCTCATAGGTCTCACAGCATTGCAGCGTCTTCGTGGTAATCCAATTTTCGTGAAAGAGGAATGAATTATACTTCAGGCTAATGGATTTTCTTTAAAGCACAAACTAATATTAAAATATAACACCATACAGTCAGGTGCTCTACATAGAATTAGAGGAAGAGGCCAATGCTGATGGATCGCTATCTTACACTGTTCAGAAGGACTGTAGCCTGGTCCCACGTCTATCTTACACTGTTCAGAAGGACTGTAGCCTGGTCCCACGTCTATCTTACACTGTTCAGAAGGACTGTAGCCTGGTCCCACGTCTATCTTACACTGTTCAGAAGGACTGTAGCCTGGTCCCACGTCTATCTTACACTGTTCAGAAGGACTGTAGCCTGGTCCCACGTCTATCTTACACTGTTCAGAAGGACTGTAGCCTGGTCCCACGTCTATCTTACACTGTTCAGAAGGACTGTAGCCTGGTCCCACGTCTATCTTACACTGTTCAGAAGGACTGTAGCCTGGTCCCACGTCTATCTTACACTGTTCAGAAGGGACTGTAGCCTGGTCCCACGTCTATCTTACACTGTTCAGAAGGACTGTAGCCTGGTCCCACGTCTATCTTACACTGTTTCAGAAGGACTGTAGCCTGGTCCCACGTCTATCTTACACTGTCAGAAGGACTGTAGCCTGGTCCCACGTCTATCTTACACTGTCAGAAGGACTGTAGCCTGGTCCCACGTCTATCTTACACTGTTCAGAAGGACTGTAGCCTGGTCCCACGTCTATCTTACACTGTTCAGAAGGACTGTAGCCTGGTCCCACGTCTATCTTAGACTGTTCAGAAGGACTGTAGCCTGGTCCCACGTCTATCTTACACTGTTCAGAAGGACTGTAGCCTGGTCCCACGTCTATCGTACACTGGTCAGAAGGACTGTAGCCTGGTCCCACGTCTATCTACACTGTTCAGAAGGACTGTAGCCTGGTCCCACGTCTATCTTACACTGTTCAGAAGGACTGTAGCCTGGTCCCACGTCTATCTTACACTGTTCAGAAGGACTGTAGCCTGAGTCCCACGTCTATCTTACACTGTTCAGAAGGACTGTAGCCTGGTCCCACGTCTATCTTACACTGTTCAGAAGGACTGTAGCCTGGTCCCACGTCTATCTTACACTGTTCAGAAGGACTGTAGCCTGCGTCCCACGTCTATCTTACCTGTTCAGAAGGACTGTAGCCTGGTCCCACGTCTCTCTTACACTGTTTCAGAAGGACTGTAGCCGGGTCCCACGTCTATTCTTACACTGTTCAGAAGGACTGTAGCCTGGTCCCACGTCTATCTTACACTTTCAGAAGGACTGTAGCCTGGTCCCACGTCTATCTTACACTGTTCAGAAGGACTGTAGCCTGGTCCCACGTCTAATACACTGTTCAGAACTGTAGCCTGTCCCACGTCTATCTTACACTGTTCAGAAGGACTGTAGCCTGGTCCCACGTCTATCTTACACTGTCAGAAGGACTGTAGCCTGGTCCCACGTCTATCTTACACTGTTCAGAAGGACTGTAGCCTGGTCCCACGTCTATCTTACACTGTTCAGAAGGACTGTAGCCTGGTCCCACGTCTATCTTACACTGTTCAGAAGGACTGTAGCCTGGTCCCACGTCTATCTTACACTGTTCAGAAGGACTGTAGCCTGTCCCACGTCTATCTTACACTGTTCAGAAGGACTGTAGCCTGGTCCCACGTCTATCTTACCGTGTTCAGAAGGACTGTAGCCTGGTCCCACGTCTATCTTACACTGTTCAGAAGGACTGTAGCCTGGTCCCACGTCTATCTTACACTGTTCAGAAGGACTGTAGCCTGGTCCCACGTCTATCTTACACTGTTCAGAAGGACTGTAGCCTGGTCCCACGTCTATCTTACACTGTTCAGAAGGACTGTAGCCTGGTCCCACGTCTATCTTACACTGTTCAGAAGGACTGTAGCCTGGTCCCACGTCTATCTTACACTGTTCAGAAGGACTGTAGCCTGGTCCCACGTCTATCTTACACTGTTCAGAAGGACTGTAGCCTGGTCCCACGTCTATCTTACACTGTTCAGAAGGACTGTAGCCTGGTCCCACGTCTATCTTACACTGTTCAGAGGACTGTAGCCTGGTCCCACGTCTATCTTACACTGTTCAGAAGGACTGTAGCCTGGTCCCACGTCTATCTTACACTGTTCAGAAGGACTGTAGCCTGGTCCCACGTCTATCTTACACTGTTCAGAAGGACTGTAGCCTGGTCCCACGTCTATCTTACACTGTTCAGAAGGACTGTAGCCTGGTCCCACGTCTATCTTACACTGTTCAGAAGGACTGTAGCCTGGTCCCACGTCTATCTTACACTGTTCAGAAGGACTGTAGCCTGGTCCCACGTCTATCTTACACTGTTCAGAAGGACTGTAGCCTGGTCCCACGTCTATCTTACACTGTTCAGAAGGACTGTAGCCTGGTCCCACATCTATCTTACACTGTTCAGAAGGACTGTAGCCTGGTCCCACATCTATCTTACACTGTTCAGAAGGACTGTAGCCTGGTCCCACGTCTATCTTACACTGTTCAGAAGGACTGTAGCCTGGTCCCACGTCTATCTTACACTGTTCAGAAGGACTGTAGCCTGGTCCCGCGTCTATCTTACACTGTTCAGAAGGACTGTAGCCTGGTCCCACGTCTATCTTACACTGTTCAGAAGGACTGTAGCTGGTCCCACATCTATCTTACACTGTTCAGAAGGACTGTAGCCTGGTCCCACATCTATCTTACACTGTTCAGAAGGACTGTAGCCTGGTCCCACGTCTATCTTACACTGTTCAGAAGGACTGTAGCCTGGTCCCACGTCTATCTTACACTGTTCAGAAGGACTGTAGCCTGGTCCCACGTCTATCTTACACTGTTCAGAAGGACTGTAGCCTGGTCCCACGTCTATCTTACACTGTTCAGAAGGACTGTAGCCTGGTCCCACGTCTATCTTACACTGTTCAGAAGGACTGTAGCCTGGTCCCACGTCTATCTTACACTGTTCAGAAGGACTGTAGCCTGGTCCCACGTCTATCTTACACTGTTCAGAAGGACTGTAGCCTGGTCCCACGTCTATCTTACACTGTTCAGAAGGACTGTAGCCTGGTCCCACGTCTATCTTACACTGTTCAGAAGGACTGTAGCCTGGTCCCGCGTCTATCTTACACTGTTCAGAAGGACTGTAGCCTGGTCCCACGTCTATCTTACACTGTTCAAAAGGACTGTAGCCTGGTCCCGCGTCTATCTTACACTGTTCAGAAGGACTGTAGCCTGGTCCCGCGTCTATCTTACACTGTTCAGAAGGACTGTAGCCTGGTCCCGCGTCTATCTTACACTGTTCAGAAGGACTGTAGCCTGGTCCCGCGTCTATCTTACACTGTTCAGAAGGACTGTAGCCTGGTCCCACATCTATCTTACACTGTTCAGAAGGACTGTAGCCTGGTCCCACGTCTATCTTAGACTGTTCAGAAGGACTGTAGCCTGGTCCCACGTCTATCTTACAATGTTCAGAAGGACTGTAGCCTGGTCCCACGTCTATCTTACACTGTTCAGAAGGACTGTAGCCTGGTCCCACGTCTATCTTACACTGTTCAGAAGGACTGTAGCCTGGTCCCACGTCTATCTTACACTGTTCAGAAGGACTGTAGCCTGGTCCGACATCTATCTTACACTTTTCAGAAGGACTGTAGCCTGGTCCCGCGTCTATCTTACACTGTTCAGAAGGACTGTAGCCTGGTCCCGCGTCTATCTTACACTGTTCAGAAGGACTGTAGCCTGGTCCCGCGTCTATCTTACACTGTTCAGAAGGACTGTAGCCTGGTCCCGCGTCTATCTTACACTGTTCAGAAGGACTGTAGCCTGGTCCCACATCTATCTTACACTGTTCAGAAGGACTGTAGCCTGGTCCCACATCTATCTTACACTGTTCAGAAGGACTGTAGCCTGGTCCCACATCTATCTTACACTGTTCAGAAGGACTGTAGCCTGGTCCCACATCTATCTTACACTGTTCGAAGGACTGTAGCCTGGTCCCACGTCTATCTTACAACTGTTCAGAAGACTGTAGCCTGGTCCCACATCTATCTTACACTGTTCAGAAGGACTGTAGCCTGGTCCCACATCTATCTTACACTGTTCAGAAGGACTGTAGCCTGGTCCCACATCTATCTTACACTGTTCAGAAGGACTGTAGCCTGGTCCCACATCTATCTTACACTGTTCAGAAGGACTGTAGCCTGGTCCCACATCTATCTTACACTGTTCAGAAGGACTGTAGCCTGGTCCCACATCTATCTTACACTTTTCAGAAGGACTGTAGCCTGGTCCCGCGTCTATCTTACACTGTTCAGAAGGACTGTAGCCTGGTCCCGCGTCTATCTTACACTGTTCAGAAGGACTGTAGCCTGGTCCCACATCTATTTGTGTTGTCTTGCTAACTCGTATGGTCACGTAAACAGTGACACTGACCATTGGCAAGACAGCACAAACAGATCTGGGACCAGGCTAGTTTAGAAGTACAGTACCTGAACATGTGAGGTAACTGTTTGTTTGTTCTGGATGGCCACAATCTCTCGAGCCTGAGATCTACTGTAGGAAACCTGAGAGACTGTGTCTGTCTGGTCTATGGCTACCAGCTGGTGTTTGACTTTGAAACACAGTGAGAGAGATCACCCCTCTCTGATCACCCCTCTCTGTGTGGTGATCAGTGATTTTCTGGGTTATTTGTTTTTTGAGAGAGAGAGAGAGAGAGAGAGAGAGAGAGAGAAAC
>NC_042958.1:25540998-25598498 GCF_901001165.1 Salmo trutta
ACAGAGAGAAACAGAGAGAGAGAGAAACAGAGAGAGAGAGAGACAGAGAGAGAAAGATGGAGAGAGAGAGAGAGAGACAGAGAGAGAGAGAGAGAGAGAGACAGAGAGAGAGACACACAGACAGACAGACAGACAGACAGTGAGAGACACAGACAGACAGACAGAGAGAGAGACAGAGAGACAGACAGAGAGAGACAGAGAGAGAAATAAAAAGTCAGACAGACAGACAGACAGACAGACAGACAGACAGACAGACAGAGAGACAGCGAGAGAGAGAGAGACAGCGAGAGAGAGACAGACAGACAGAGAGAGAGACAGAGAGAGAGAGAGACAGACAGAGAGAGAGAGACAGACAGAGAAACAGAGAGAGAGAGAAACAGAGAGAGAGAGACAGAGAGAGAAAGATGGAGAGAGAGACAGACACACAGACAGACAGACAGACAGACAGACAGACAGACAGACAGAGAGAGAGAGACACAGACAGACAGACAGAGAGACAGACAGACAGACAGACAGACAGACAGACAGACAGACAGACAGACAGACAGACAGACAGAGAGAGAGACAGACAGAGAGAGAGAGAGACAGAGAGACAGAGAGACAGACAGAGAGACAGAGAGAGAGAGACAGACAGACAGAGAGAGAGAGACACACAGACAGAGAGAGAGAAAGAGACAGAGAGACAGACAGAGAGAGAGAGAGACAGAGAGAGAAGGGAAAATGTAGTCTTGTGTTCCCCAGAGTTTTTCGATTATTAATTCAGCCCACACACCAACAGATGGGAAGTCTATTTTTTCCCAGTACACAGTCAGGGGGGCAAGGCAGTGAAAGCCCAAACTCTCTGGTACAACTTATTTTTATAAAAACTCCTCATGAAAACTGATTGTAGTATTATCCCACCAGTTGAATTATGAGGTAGTCAAACAGTGACAAATGGCTTTTGAAGCTTAACAGTTGTTCTGTGATCTGAACACTGCGTTCCCCTCTCTGCTCCAACCCCACCCCACCCCTGGGCTCTGCACAACGCTCACCTGACAGCCACAGAACAATGAGTCAACTGTAACCTCAGACAGTGATCCTGTACCACTGAGAGTCCCAAATGGCCTGACCCTAACCCTATTCCCTATATAGTGCACTACTTTTGACCAGGGCCCATGGGACTCAAAAGTAGTGCACTATGTAGGGAATAGCGTGCTATTTGGGACGGAGACCCAGAGTTCGGTTGACTCACTCCACTAAGGAGGGGGATCTAATGACGGTGGATGACGATTATGACAATGTCTGACACTGTCTGTGGGGATGATGATGATGATGATGATAGGAGGATGAAGTCATGTCATTGAACTTGAGGAACACACACACACACACACAGAGAGTCTGATGTGGTGAAACTCCCTATGTTAATCTAATTGTACCAACAGGCTCAACTGACTGTGGGCCTACAAGCTTGAGCAACGGCATTAATGCTGTTTCTGTTTCTCTGCTTCCATTAGTCAGCGTAATGACTGGATACACACACAGATCAGTAGGCTAGGTGAGAGAACAGAACATTATTCACCATTCCTTTAGTAGGAACAGGGAAAAACTCTGAGAGAAAGAGTGGGAAGACGACAGAGAAAACAGAGGTGAAAGAGACATTATTTCCCATCCAGCAGGATACTGATGATGTGCTGTAATTGTCTGATTTTCTTAACAGGGCATTTCGTGGGAAAGGGTGTGTGTGTGTCCCTGTAGATATGAATTACAACAGGGGAGCAGATTGTATTGTGTCATTTGTCTCTGAGTGGGCACCGCTCCAAACACACCCTGGCTTTTGTCGAAAATCACAGTCGTAAAAAAAAGCGAATGTAAATGAGCGTGTTTCTGTAATGTCAGCACTAGTGCAAAATACATCTCCCATTCAGGGACGTGGGTATTATACAAAATACATCTCCCATTCAGGGACGTGGGTATTATATTTTACACTCTTTTAGACAAGGATTACATCACCCATTAATGATGATTCACACTTTTTGCCAATTCATTAAGAGTTCGATGGCAAATAATCTATCACCTGAAAGAAAAAAATCCTGGCTTTCTGCACACACCCACACACGCTCCTCCGATTTAAAAAAGTTCCAACAGTATTTTTGTTCAATTGGGGGAGTAGTTGGGTTTGGGTGAGCTATGCCATCTATGCCTCACACACCCACACACCCTGCACACACACACACACTCCTCCGTGTTAACGAAGTCCCAGCATTAATTATTATACCTGACTGTTTATTTTCTCTCTATTATTCAGCCATTATTCTTTCAGCTTGCCTGTCCGGTATGCCTGACCCTGGTATGTTAGCACTGCTGTGGTACCCTCCTCGGCTCTGACTGAAACAAGTCATTAATAAATCATGTGTCTCTCATTAGCACAGCCCTGTTATCATGATCATGTCTGTGAAATTGATCCAGTCTGTCTCTTCTCTCCTTACGAGACAACAGCCTTACAAGGCTCTGTCATTCCGATCCTCAGACCCCCAGCAAAGCAACCCCAGCCTGCTTCTCTTCTTCTGTTTTTTTTGTCTTCCTTTTGTCTCCTTTCTTCTGTTCTGTTCTTTCCTCTCTCCACCTCTCCCTCCCTCCCTCTCCTCCCCTGGCAGTACTCAGTGTACTCTCCAGCCATAGATTTTTGAACATGCTAAAACTGGTCCTAAGGGATGAATCAGAGCTCTTGCTGTCTGAGTCCATGGTCTGGAGGTACAGGGCAGAACATGGTGATCAGTTGACTTTCCACTGACTCATAAATAAACAGATTGAAGGAGACAGAAGGAACCATTTAGCCAGCCAATGACACAGCCTAACTGACTGACTCTGAATGTTCATGACTGTTCTCAATTATATGGCTGTGAGGCTCTAATTCCATTATTCCATTACGGCTAATAAGGGTCCGATCAGGAGGGGGATCCAAGGCCAAGTCATCCCCTTCTCAGTAAGGCAGTCTGTCATAGGTCCAGGGCAGCTGTGAAGCTGATGATAATGATAATGATGATGATGAGGAGGAGGAAGATAGACAGCAGGAGAAGGAGGACTTGCCTCGCCCCTCTCCTCTCTCCTTTCCCCCCCATCCAGACCACCCTCCATCTGTACTGGCACATTCTTCCTTCCTCTCGCACCCAGCCATGCGATGGGGATTGTGAATCGTCTGTTATTAAAAAGGAACGCTCTGAAACAGGGGATTTTGATTCTGTCTCTGTTTATGGGGCTAAAGAAATCTGGGCCTTTTTCCATAAGCCCAGTTGAGCTCCTAGGCAGGAACAAAAGTATGTTGTCTTTTTCTCTCTTTTCTTCAAATCCTCCAGAGCGAGCAGAGAACGGAAGTCATATAGAGACCTTTATTCATGGTCTCCCCATCTGGTTTTGTCCTTAGCTTCTGGATCTGAATACATTTTAAAGTAGACGAATGACAACGGCATTGCCAATGTATTCACTGTGACATGTGAGTTTGAGTCTTAGCTCTGAGATGTTAAGCATGAGAGAGAGAGACAGAGAGAGAGAGAGAGAGAGAGAGAGAGAGAGAGAGAGAGAGAGGGAGAGGGAGAGAGGGAGAGGGAGAGAGAGAAGCACTGTTCAAGGCTGTATGGATATCTTTAACATGCACTGTGATGCCTGCATTGGTTGGCTGGTGCTCTAGTCGACTGGTTTTAAAAGGCTGATCTCCCCGGCTCTCTCTGCTGATCTCCCCGGCTTTCCCAAATGGCACCATATACCCTATTTCCTATGAGCCCTTTTCAAAAGTAGTAGGGAATAGGGTGCCATTTGGGATGAATCATTTGCTGTCACACACATCACATGCTGTAGTTGGTGTGGATTCATTAATCTCCACGAGGCCCCGGCCACAATCCATCAATCTTAAGCCTCCTCTCAATCCAATATCAAAGCTTCTCTCTCTCTCTCTTCCCACTCTCTCGCTCCTTCTCTCTTTGTCGCTCCCTCTCCCTCCCTCCACACAGCACCGTAATGAAGCCAGCAGCCCGTTCCCTTCCCACAACTCCCACACAAACAACCCTTCGTTTGATTGACCCCCCCCCCCCGCATTTTTTTTACGCCATTGCATCACTCCTTATTAGCCCCAGTGTGGTCAGTCGGAGAGAGAGAGATAGAGGTTATGGCCCGTTAAATACTAACAGTGCAGCGTAACCTCGCCACTCGCTACTGGAGGCCTCTCCTACGTGCCCTCCTCTCCTCCTCCTCTGTTCCGGCTGGGGGGGATGAGAGGTAGGGTTTAAGTGGGCTCCATAGGGGCAGCCCAGCAGATGGAATGCAAGTCCAGAGGTGTTGTTTTGGTCTCTCTGCGCGAGGGACCGGCGAGCCGAAACAGATCTTTCTGTCTTCTCTCAGAGTGGGGTCTACCCACGTCTGGACTGCTGAATCAATCCACACCCAGACCAATAGAGCTCCATCCCTGTTAGACAAGCTTGATGGGACATGGACCAGTCTATTTAAGGGGATCCATGGGGAGATGGGGGGGGGGTTCAGGTCAGGATGTCCTGGTTGTTCAGAGGAGTATGAGTCACACACGGACAGGCAGCTCCAGGAGGATGGGTCTGCATGGTATAGAGCGAGCATGATGCTAGACAGACAGACACACACACACAAACACATACAAACACACACACTGTCCACAGTTCTGATAGAAAACAGTGTAACCGCTCTAACCCTGATGCTTGGAAAGCTCCTTCTCTTTAGTCTGTTTAGCATCACGGTCCTTTCAGCCGTACAGACTCTGTTCTGACTCCCTTCTATCCAGTAGGCTCTTGGCCCTGTTCCCCCTGTCTGGCAGCCGGCTCGGGAAAATATAATGACATCAGTAATGTTACAGCAGTTCATGATTACTTTATGAAGCTCTGATTTTTTTATGCAACCTTGTACTATTTGAAATTCAATCTATATCCTCTGTTTGGAATATTATGAGAAGGCCAATTCCATTCAATATTCACCTTTATCCAATAAGCTCTTGTCTCCCCATCACAGGAAATGAAGTTGTGGTGTTTTATTAATAGAATATCATTCCATACTTCTGCTGTTTATGACATTCTAGTCATAGTTAAATGAGGTGCAGGCTAAAAGTGTTTTCCAAAAGCAGGGTTGTATTTTTTACTCTTTTATGTCATCATTATTTGGACTTGCAGAACAGTTCTCTTTGCACTAAAACCCAAAGTCGTACTGTATGTGCCATTGAATTTTACTGACCGTTCCCTCTCCCTTCAGGTGGACTTGGGTTTCCTCCGGTTCGTGTCGGCCGTCGGAACACAGGGGGCCGTTTCCCAGGAGACCAAGAAGACCTACTGGGTCAAGTCCTACAAGGTGGACGTCAGCTCTAACGGAGAAGACTGGATCACACTGAAGGAGGGTTCAAAACAGAAGGTAAGAGAGATTACTCCTCACCCACTCTGTACCCCACTGCCTACCTCTAACATTGCATGGTATCATAAGCACATCAACTTTTCCTATACTTCAGCATTGTATGTATTACTGCAGTAATACTCGAATCATGTAGTAAAAGCAGAAAACATGCATCAACACTAGTTGAGAGACATTTCTCAGAAGTCTTACAGAGCTGTGGCACAATGGCCAATCAGACCCAGAATGCCAGTCATGTAAACTAACATATAGATTTTGGTCATTTAGCAGACGCTCTTATCCAGAGCGACATTTCCGTGCTTTCAGCTAGAGTTGAATTGTGCTCTCCTCCTTAGTATTGGCTTGGATCTCTGCCTCAGTCACACCATATCTCAACAAAAGGGGAATGCCCCTGGTCTGGTCTGGTCTGTGTTCGGTTCTGTCTCTGTGGAACAACGTTTTCTCCACCATAGTATTATGCGCTTAGCGTGGTATGCTAATGCACAGAGCATTGTGTGAGAAACTATTTAGAGTGTAGTACTACTGCCTCTCTCATAAAGACGCTACAGTAGTAATTTAGTTGAATGAAGTCATTGTTTACTGTGTGTCAGGCTCTGGTATTTGTCTGAAGAAGGAGAGCGGTTAACAAAGCCTTTAATAAACCAGGAGTGACAAGGATGAATGGAATGGGGAGGAGAGAGAGAGAGAGAGAGAGAGAGAGAGAGAGAGAGCTAGAGAGAGACAGAGAGGGAGCGAGAGGGAGAGAGACTTGACCAGAGCGTGGCTAACCTAATGATCTGACTGGATCTGACGATCGATCAGTGATCAGCCTGTGAAACAGACCAGAAGGCTCTCTGTCTGTAAACAAACCTCTCTTAGTGGGTGTCCACACTCCACGGGCCCATCAAGAGGTTCGTTTGACCAGGCTAAGGATCTGTGGAACCTGTAAATAGTCACCATTATGTGTGTGCTACTGATAAGGGCAGCCACGTTTTCCCCATAGCAGCCAGAGCAGCTCTCTTTGTGTCTGTGTCTGGAGTATATACCCCCTCCCCCTGTCCCCTCAGGCCCAATTATTTTACGACCTCTCCAAAGTACACCGTTTTCTTTTTAAAGCAAGGTGATGTGAAAAGCCCTGTCTCTCAGTTCCGGACTCTAAAGTGCTTTTGTGAGTAGTTGGTCCTATTTACTAGGTGCTGAGCCTGCAGGTTGGAGCTGTAGTGTGATGGTGATGGTGCTAGCTAGCTGGAAAAAGCCATTTAATAGTTATTGGTGCGACAGAGACGCCAGAGAGAGAGGAGCGCCGACCGGCGTGACATATAGGAGAGTGGATGACTCAGTTGACAACCATTACCCAGGAAACAGAGAGAGGGATGTAGGGACAGTTCCATTGGCCCTGCCTGCTGGCGTTTTAGCGCTGCCACCGTTCACGTTCACTTCAGCCCAGATGAGCTTTACTGCCAAGCAACACACCTCTACTGCTTGGCTAGCACTCTCCTGCCACGGGGTTAACACCACCGTACCACCGGATGCCTACAGAGTGAGACTTAGCCAGGGTGAGGGTGATGTGGGATGGACTGTAAGGTGTTGTCAGTGTGTGCGTGCGTGTCTCAGTTGGATACAACTGTAGGGTGAAGATGTTTGTATATGGTTGAAATTGCAGCTGGGTCAAAATCACAATATTTGGTGCATTATGAACTGTGGTGAATATGGTTAATATCTCATTTCCATATACTGGCAATGCTCAGGAAATGATACAGTATATAGTATATAGTCTAAAGACAGTAGCCTAATACAAACATTGGAGGGAGGCTGGCCTGCATATGGCCTGTGCCCCGTCATTGAGCTCTGTTTCTGGGGCACTGTGTGAGGCGAGGCCAAGGCCTCAGTTGGCCCAGTAGGCCTCTCTCCTGGTGGCTCTACTACTACACTAAACAAACTCTGTGAATAATGAACAGCTCCTCTCCTCCCAGGTTTTCCAAGGGAACACCAACCCCACTGACGTCGCCAGGACGATGCTTCCCAAACCCACGCTCACCCGCTTCATCCGGATCCGGCCCGTCGCCTGGGAAACAGGCATCGCTCTGCGCTTCGAGGTGTACGGCTGTAAAATATCAGGTCGGTACCATGAGATCCCAGTGCTTCACACACTATATCTCTCTGTCTGGCAGCCAGACGCTACTTAGCGTCACCTAGCATTACATAGGGGCGGCAGGTAGCCTAGTGGTTAGAGCGTTGGGCCAGCAACCGAAAAGGTTGCTAGATTGAATCCCCGGGCTGACGAGGTAAAAATCTGTCATTCTGCCCCAGAACAAGGCAGTTAACCCACTGTTCCTAGGCCGTCATTGTAAATAAGAATTTGTTCTTAACTGACTTGCCGAGTTAAATAAAGGATAAATACATTAGAGATGTTAGTTTACCATTCAAATGACCAAACAACATTCAAATGCATGCAAGTCACTGCTGGTGATGGTATATTGTTTGACCTTTCGGTAAAATGAGTGTTCCTTTAGGATTTGTTTAGGCCTCTCATCTCTCATGTACCTGGTTGATATTTTCCTCCTCATCTAGAAGAGTAGCTGAAATGATTTACTAAGGGACTGTAGGTTATTTATAATGAGGGATACCTGGATGCAATCAGATCTCTCTGAAATGAACATTTCCATGCAGGCTGTTGTTAAAAAAGAGGAGTCTCTAAGTTTGTAACAGAACTAAAGTTGCCTATCAACTGTAAAAATTGAGCACAACAGAACCAGTTACAACTGAAGTATCTGATCATTAATGAATTTGAGCCATTCATTGTTTAGCATAGCAGCCACATATCATCAGGTAATTATGAATTGTAGGCGTGTGTGCAAAGGCCGGTTGGTTGGAGCCGTGACCACTTTGAACGGGCCAAATCCGACGTAACAAGAACAGCCACAGACAGAAAACTCTACCAGGGGTTGCTAAAACGTCTCTCAAAACAGTCTTGTACAACCCACTTGAACTCGCCCTACTGTTCCGAAGTGCTTAGCTTACAGAAACGTACCACCTCTATTGTGTATGCAGACAAACTGATCCCCTGCATGAACCTCGTCACACCAATGACATCTAGGATCCATATTCACTGTGCGTCTTCCATTACGTTCAGAAAATTACACAGAACACCTTGCGCTCTGGAACTCAGAACGATACCTGACCACAGCTGTCCTTTCAGCAGGGCGCTCAAATCACTCAAAATAACCCTCATCAAGATGTGGCCTATATCTAATAGTCCTACGTATCACTTATTATTATTATTATTATTATTATTATTATTACAAATAGAAGAGTATCACTTCTCACAATGGTGCTGGTTTAGTAAAGTTAGATCAAAGCTGAATCAATGTCTCACAAGATCACAAAGTGATTCATTAGTATTTTACATAGCAGATCCGTATATCCAGTACACTACATGACCAAAAGTTTGTGGACATGCTCGTGGAACATCTCATTCCAAAATAATGGGCATTAATAGGGAGTTGGTCCCCCCTTTTCTGCTATAACAGCCTCCACTCTGGGAAGGCTTTCCACTAGATGTTGGAACATTGCTGCGGGGACTTCCATTCAATCACAAGAGCATTAGTGAGGTCGGGCACTGATGTTGGGCGATTAGGTCTGGCTCGCAGATGGCGTTCCAATTCATCCCAAAGGTGTTCGATGGGGTTGGAATTTGGAAGCACCGAATCGTCTAGAATGTATGCTGTAGCATTATGATTTCCCTACACTGGAACTAAGGGGCCCAGCCCGAACTATGAAAAACAGACCATTATTCCTTCTCCACCAAACTTTACAGTTGGCACTATGCATGGTGTGTGGCCATGGAAACCCACTTC
The DNA here is from genome assembly GCF_901001165.1 of Salmo trutta. Classification (NCBI taxonomy): domain Eukaryota; kingdom Metazoa; phylum Chordata; class Actinopteri; order Salmoniformes; family Salmonidae; genus Salmo; species Salmo trutta. The sequence continues at coordinate 25,550,229 of NC_042958.1, forward strand.
ATGAAGCTCCCGATGAACAGTTCTTGTGCTGACGTTGCTTCCAGAGGCAGTTTGAAACTTGGTAGTGAGTGTTGCAAGTGAGGACAGACTATTTTTACGCACTAAGCAGTTCAGCACTCGGCTGTCCCGTTCTGTGAGCTTGTGTGTCCTGCCACTTCACGGCTGAGCCGTTGTTGGCCCTAGACGTTTCTACTTCACGATAACAGCACTTACAGTTGACCAGGGCAGCTCTAGCAGGGCAGAAATTTGACAAACTGACTTGTTGGAAAGGTGGCATCCTATGGCGGTGCCATGTTGAATGACACTGAGCTCTTCAATAAGGCCATTCTACTGCCAATGTTTATCTATGGTGATTGCATGGCTGTGTGCTCGATTTTATACACCTGTCAGCAACGGGTGTGGCTGAAATAGCAGAATCCACTCATTTGAAGGGGTGTCCACATACTTTTGTATATATAGTGTAATACCATATAGGCCTACTGTAGCATACTGTAGTAGGACTATAATACAGTATGTTACACCAAAAACACCTCCTCAGTCATTTCTTGTCTGAAGCTGAATAGTCCAATATTCTTTCAACAATCATTAAAACTCTACAGTGCACACACTACAGGCTATGCTTAGATTGAATGAAAATAGACCTACAAGAAATGCTAATATAGTTGATTGTTCACGCCATCTGCTTTAATTCGCTGATGAAACAGTCATTCTAGAAGCTCTAAATGCATCTTCCCATGAAACTGATTGACTTCAAGTGACTGGCATGCAGTTTGGACATTTCACCTGTAAAACAGGAAGAATTATCATTCACCATTGACAGATAATGGCCTAGTTTGAAATGAGGAATGCCTAACTTGGTGTTTGAGGTTATTAAAAATGTATCATTTTCTTGAGACAAGATGTGTGGGCAAATAGGCAGACATGGCAATTGGAGGATGCATTTTATGCACCTATTCTATAGTGATATTCAATCTGTCGGTACAAACTTTGATTGAGAAATGATGACGTCATTTCATAATTTTATTTGCGCTCCCTAACCCCCCAAAAAGAGCACTAAACCATGTCTCCTCGGCTATAGGAGATTGTAGCACAGCCTCTGACGGTCATAGAGACAATCCAAGTATATCCCATATGCATTGGAGTCATGTCTTTCCACCGGCATTTTACAGCTTGTTTCTAGCATAAAGCATTACGGACTAAAGCGTAATTATAGATCGTTTTTTATAATCAGGTCCATTTCATTTGTATTAAAATCAATTATATCAGTAGCAAGCTTTGGACCCCAGGAAAAGTAGCTGCTGCCTTGGCAACAGCTAATGCGGATCCAGAATTAAAAACATAAAATACCTTCATTCCTGTTTGTCATCTTCACGCTCTCTCTCTCGAACTGAACAGGACATCAGTAGGCCTAGCTTGGTGGTCGAACTGAACAGGACATCAGTAGGCCTAGCTTGGTGGTCGAACTGAACAGGACATCAGTAGGCCTAGCTTGGTGGTCGAACTGAACAGGACATCAGTAGGCCTAGCTTGGTGGTCGAACTGAACAGGGCATCAGTAGGCCTAGCTTGGTGGTCAAACTGAACAGGACATCAGTAGGCCTAGCTTGGTGGTCGAACTGAACAGGACATCAGTAGGCCTAGCTTGGTGGTCGAACTGAACAGGACATCAGTAGGCCTAGCTTGGTGGTCGAACTGAACAGGACATCAGTAGGCCTAGCTTGGTGGTCGAACTGAACAGGACATCAGTAGGCCTAGCTTGGTGGTCGAACTGAACAGGACATCAGTAGGCCTAGCTTGGTGGTCGAACTGAACAGGACATCAGTAGGCCTAGCTTGGTGGTCGAACTGAACAGGACATCAGTAGGCCTAGCTTGGTGGTCGAACTGAACAGGACATCAGTAGGCCTAGCTTGTGCGCAAATTAACTCGCCTCCTGAAATGCCACCACACACAGTACAGTCATTGGTTAGGCAGCACAGTAGGGTTTACATCAATAAGAGCAGGGCAGGCTGATTGAGACCACACTAGGTGCACTTGATATTGCGCGCCCAGCATAGAATCAGGGATGAGGGGCAGCATCGGGCACACGAGATACTATAATAAGCAACTCATTCTCCAACCCTGAGTAATATTGCATTTCATCGATTACAAATTACATTACCCTTCCCTGGACTAAATTTAAAAAAGCATGACCTTCTCCCATTTTCCTCTGGGTAACTATTGTGTACATTTCAGTGTCTCCCTAACTCACAGTAGTGAGAGCCCAGTGAGAGAGGATCTACTCTGAGGCGAGTGCTGCCTTCTACATTATGAAGGAGAGGCGCATGAAGATGATTACGCATTGATGTTACCTGATGTTTAGATGTACCTCATTCAATATGGATGACATCAACAGCAGGCAGGCCGGCAGGCAGAGTAGTTTAGCGGGCCAGGCGAGCGGCTTCCCATAGCTGAGTACTGCAACTGCCTGCATAGACACGCACACACACACCCACACACACCCACACACACACACACACACACACACACACACACACACACACAAACACCATCTCCGTGGCTCTTGTCCTACCCTCTGTCCTTTCCCCAACCCCCTCAGTCTCAGCCCCCTGCTGGGTCCACAAAGTCTGCAGTGATCTTCATCAGTGTGATGCTGGCAACCTTCCACCCACTACAAGGCTTTGATTGTGGTCAGGTTCACAGCGCCCCATGCCTCTTTGTCGACATGCATTTATTTTATGGCATTGTGAAGGGCTTTATCTATGTGTGTGCATTTGTTGGTCTGCGAGTCTGTCTGTGTACGCTAGCTTTTGTATGTGCTCGTTTTTGTGCTTGTTAGTGTGTGTGAGAGCCCGTGCCTTTGTGTGTGCGTGTCTGTGCGTTTGTGTGTTTGCGTGCCCGTGTGTGCATTTGCATGTGTGTATGTGCAGAGGGCAGTGCGGTGCTGGCACACAGCTGGAACGCTTCAATGTTTGGGCGTGAGACCAGACCGCACTGCAGACACACACACGCACAGGCATACACACACACACACACACACACACACACACACACACACACACACCGCACTGCGGACACACACACACACACACACCGCACTGCAGACACATCACAGGAGCAGGGAGCGCCACTCTGTGACCTCATCAGCCGACGGCGGGCAGGGCACCACTCTGATCACACTGCCAGCTGGATGTTCTGCACACGCTCAGAGAGGAGAGGAGACAGAGAGAGAGTCAGAGCGAGAGAGCGAGAGAGACAGAGAGAGAGACAAAGAGAGAGAGAGACGGAGAGAGACAGAGACAGAGAGAGAGCGTGATCTTGTAATTCTCTGGTCAGGTTTGAGAGGTTCTGCTTTAAGGCTGCTTTCAGTCCTGCATTCAGAGAGATTACTGACAAATGCTTTTTAGGAGATATCAAAGTGGTTCGTTCTAAGCCCACAGAGAAACAGCCCACTGAGCTAAACGATGTTTCCACGTCATTTCAATGACATGACATGGAACCAACATGGTATAGACGTTGAATTGACATTTGTGCCCAGTGGGAGGGCCTTCAGGTTGTGTCTAATCTTATCTGGTCTTTGCACATGAGATGTGCCCTGCAGTTGGAGATACTGTACACACCTACGTATTAATAGCTTAACCTCATCCCTTCTGACTGCTGACTCTCTGCTGTGCTATTGGTAAATAAGGCCATGTGTATGTTTAGCCACAGAGTTCCCCAGCCAAACCCTGGGTTACCCTACTCAGCCTTGCCCCTTGCAGTGGTGTGCCACTACACACACGCGCGGTCGGTTTCTGGGTGTGTCCGGTGTGCGTGCTGCCCAAAACAGTCCCAAATGAGGTGCATTAAAAGCTCGTGAATACAGCAGATGACCTGTGGTGCTCTGATCACCAAAACTTCCAAATCCCCCTGGAAACCCCCCTCTCTAACTCTCTCTTATCCATCCGCTTCAAAGAGCGAGAGCGTGAGCCACCGCAGTGGAGTGCCTTAGCTTCCCTCTGACATGGCTCCATCAGAGATCACAGGGATCACACTCACAGGGCGCTTGGCAGGCGATGAAAGAGAAATTCTCAGCCTCAAACGGATGACAAATCTCCCCGTGAGCGTTTGGTCCTGTCCTGAGGAACCATGGCGTCGTCTCTGATTCGATTTGGACTCGTTTGGGTCTCCTGGGAGTCACGTAGAACTAGTTTATTCCTCTCTGTTTTGAACAGGAACTGTGATAACGATGGAAAAGATTGAATGAAGCCTTGTTCTGTTGGTTTGGCAGAGTTACACTGAGTTTCATACAGTCGCAGACGTTCCAAGAATATATCTCCTTTTATCCCTCTCCCTGGGAGCAGATTGTAAAGATGATATTGGTTACTGCAGGTCACTGCAGACTCTTTTGATTAAGTGGATGGAAAGGAAAGAGACGGCCAGTCAGGAGACAGACAAGACAGTCAGCCTGTGTGTGTGGATTCATTCCCGGAACATTTTTCTGACCCGGAAGGTGCAAACGGCACAAAGTGAAACCGCCACCAGCAGCAAGCAGTTAGGGCGTATGAAAGGTAGAATGAAAGGTAGAATGCACAAGGCACTCAAGGGGATGAAAATGAACGAACACAGATTCAGGATGAAAGGTTGGAGAACACAGGGCTAAATTAGAGCAGAGGTATAGAACGGCAAAAGGAAAGGGGGGACAATTGGGATGAAGGGAGGGAGGGGGTTCAAGATGAAAGAAAAGCTCTCCCAGGTAGAAATGACCGCTGAAGGAAGGGAGAGTTTTAATTGGATGCCGGGAGACAAACACTCCAGGCGGAGACATTAGTATTCAAGCGGTTAGGAGAGAGCGAGAGAGAGACACAGAGACAGAGAGACAGAGACAGAGACACAGAGACAGAGAGAGAGAGAGAGAGAGAGAAGGAAAGAGAGAATGAGAGAGAGGTGGAGGCATCACAACGAGAGAGTGTTTCTCTCTCACACCATCACTATCACTCACTGTCTCAGTCATTCAACCCATCCCTATCTTTTCCCTATTAACACATGAACCATGAAAACAACCTTCTCGGACTGGTGATACAAATCATTTATTGAGATCAAAATATCCCCCTCAGGTTCTCCCTCAAATCCCTCTTGCTCATTGAAAGACTTATGCTAACCTCTATCTCTCTCTCCCCCTCTCAGAGTATCCATGTTCAGGCATGCTAGGCATGGTATCGGGCCTGATCACTGATGCCCAGATCACAGCTTCGTCCCACACGGACCGGAGCTGGGTACCCGAGAACGCCCGCCTGCTGACCAGCCGCTCCGGGTGGACCCTGCTGCCCCAGCCCCAGCCCTTCACCTCAGAGTGGCTACAGGTTAGATCAACTATATTAATAGACTATTCTTATGGGGGTTTTTGGCTTTGCAATTAGAGATAGGTTTGATGGTTGTGAAATGTTATTGGTTCATATAAATGTTGGTTTTCTGAGGATCTATCCTACCTTAACGTACAAAGAATTTGGCCAAAATGATGATGAGTTTACAAATAAACAGTTCGGAAACAATTTACTTATGGCATATAAGGCATTATGATGCTGTTATGAGTATCTATGAACTGCTTATAATGCGTTTCCTCTCCATTCATCTGCAGGTGGACCTGGGGGAGGAGAAGCTGGTACGAGGGCTCATCATCCAGGGAGGGAAACACAGAGAGAACAAGGTGTTCATGAAGAAGTTCAGACTGGGATATAGTAACAACGGATCTGATTGGAAGATGGTCCAGGACGCCAGCGGCAACAAGCCAAAGGTAAGAGGGAGAACAGTTTTCATTGGTTGTTTGTTTGTTGGGTTTACCGGGTTTTGTTGACTATCTAATGGGAAATGATCTCCCTCTCCCAAACTGAAAACACATTTGTTGTACTGTGGCTGTTGAAACATTTATGGAGTCCATTTGGGTAGTACTTTATAGCACGTTAGGATAACCATCTGTAAGGTTTCTCCTAGTCCTGCTGCTGACTAGCGTCTATCCTCATAGTATTCTGCTGATGTTGCTCAAGCCTTTCAGTAGAATCGTACTCTACTCAAGAGAGCGGGGAAAAAGGCAGGAGAGCTGAGAGAGAGCGTGTGACACGCAGAAACGACCCTAGATGTATCTGCCGGCGTCGGCATGCTTTGAGTGTGCCACACGCGCACACAGCGTCTTACACACACACCGTACACACACACACAGACGCAAACCTCCAGGAAGTACCTCTACAGCCCCGTCCCGATTATAACTTTCTGCGACAGGATGTGATGTAAATGTGTCCCAGATCACCTGATGGTTGATTTATGAAGGAGTGAGAGGCTGGGTCCTACTTGTCCCTCCATCTCTCCCTCTTTCCCTAAGGACATCCGAGCATCAAATACAGACAAGACTTGTTCCAGTGTTAATGGTCACTAATCCACTACACTCCATCACTGTCCCCTCCTCTACCTCTCCTCTCTTCTCATCTCCACTACTGTCCCCTCCTCTACCTCTCCTCTCTTCTCATCTCCACTACTGTCCCCTCCTCTACCTCTCCTCTCTTCTCATCTCCACTACTGTCCCCTCCTCTACCTCTCCTCTCTTCTCATCTCCACTACTGTCTCCTCCTCTACCTCTCCTCTCTTCTCATCTCCACTACTGTCCCCTCCTCTACCTCTCCTCTCTTCTCATCTCCACTACTGTCCCCTCCTTTACCTCTCCTCTCTTCTCATCTCCACTACTGTCCCCTCCTCTACCTCTCCTCTCTTCTCATCTCCACTACTGTCCCCTCCTCTACCTCTCCTCTCTTCTCATCTCCACTACTGTCCCCTCCTCTACCTCTCCTCTCTTCTCATCTCCACTACTGTCTCCTCCTCTACCTCTCCTCTCTTCTCATCTCCACTACTGTCCCCTCCTCTACCTCTCCTCTCTTCTCATCTCCACTACTGTCCCCTCCTCTACCTCTCCTCTCTTCTCATCTCCACTACTGTCCCCTCCTCTACCTCTCCTCTCTTCTCATCTCCACTACTGTCCCCTCCTCTACCTCTCCTCTCTTCTCATCTCCACTACTGTCTCCTCCTCTACCTCTCCTCTCTTCTCATCTCCACTACTGTCCCCTCCTCTACCTCTCCTCTCTTCTCATCTCCACTACTGTCCCCTCCTCTACCTCTCCTCTCTTCTCATCTCCACTACTGTCCCCTCCTCTACCTCTCCTCTCTTCTCATCTCCACTACTGTCCCCTCCTCTACCTCTCCTCTCTTCTCATCTCCACTACTGTCCCCTCCTTTACCTCTCCTCTCATCTCCACTACTGTCCCCTCCTCTACCTCTCCTCTCTTCTCATCTCCACTACTGTCCCCTCCTCTACCTCTCCTCTCTTCTCATCTCCACTACTGTCCCCCTCCTTTACCTCTCCTCTCTTCTCATCTCCACTACTGTCCCCTCCTCTACCTCTCCTCTCTTCTCATCTCCACTACTGTCCCCTCCTCTACCTCTCCTCTCTTCTCATCTCCACTACTGTCCCCCTCCTCTACCTCTCCTCTCTTCTCATCTCCACTACTGTCCCCTCCTCTACCTCTCCTCTCTTCTCATCTCCACTACTGTCCCCCTCCTCTACCTCTCCTCTCTTCTCATCTCCACTACTGTCCCCATCCTCTACCTCTCCTCTCTTCTCATCTCCACTACTGTCTCCTCCTCTACCTCTCCTCTCTTCTCATCTCCACTACTGTCCCCTCCTCTACCTCTCCTCTCTTCTCATCTCCACTACTGTCCCTGCCCTCCTCTAACGCTCTCCTCTCTTCTCATCTCCACTACTGTCCCTCCTCTACCTCTCTCTTCTCATCTCCACTACTGTCCCCTCCTCTACCTCTCCTCTCTTCATCACTCCACTACTGTCCCTCCTCTACCTCTCCTCTCTTCTCATCTCCACTACTGTCCCCTCCTCTTACCTCTCCTCTCTTCTCATCTCCACTACTGTCCCCTCCTTTACCCCTCTCCTCTCTTCTCCTCTCCACTACTGTCCCCCTCCTCTACCTCTCTCTCTTCTCATCTCCACTACTGTCCCCTCCCTAACCTCTCCTCTCTTCTCATCTCCACTACTGTCCCCTCCTCTACCTCTCCTCTCATTCGCATCTCCACTACTGTCCCCTCCTCTACCTCTCCTCTCTTCTCATCTCCACTACTGTCCCCTCCTCTACCTCTCCTCTCTTCTCATCTCCACTACTGTCCCCTCCTCTACTCTCCTCTCTTCTCATCTCCACTACTGTCCCCTCCTCTACCTCTCCTCTCTTCTCATCTCCACTACTGTCCCCCTCCTCTACCTCTCCTCTCTTCTCATCTCCACTACTGTCCCCTCCTCTACCTCTCCTCTCTTCTCATCTCACTACTGTCCCCTCCTCTACCTCTCCTCTCTTCTCATCTCCACTACTGTCCCCTCCTCTACCTCTCCTCTCTTCTCATCTCCACTACTGTCCCCTCCTCTACCTCTCCTCTCTTCTCATCTCCACTACTGTCCCTCCTCTACCTCTCCTCTCTTCTCATCTCCACTACTGTCCCTCCTCTACCTCTCCTCTCTTCTCATCTCCACTACTGTCTCCTCCTCTACCTCTCCTCTCTTCTCATCTCCACTACTGTCCCCTCCTCTACCTCTCCTCTCTTCTCATCTCCACTACTGTCCCCTCCTCTACCTCTCCTCTCTTCTCATCTCCACTACTGTCTCCTCCTCTACCTCTCCTCTCTTCTCATCTCCACTACTGTCCCCTCCTCTACCTCTCCTCTCTTCTCATCTCCACTACTGTCCCCTCCTTTACCTCTCCTCTCTTCTCATCTCCACTACTGTCTCCTCCTCTACCTCTCCTCTCTTCTCATCTCCACTACTGTCCCCTCCTCTACCTCTCCTCTCTTCTCATCTCCACTACTGTCCCCTCCTCTACCTCTCCTCTCTTCTCATCTCCACTACTGTCCCCTCCTCTACCTCTCCTCTCTTCTCATCTCCACTACTGTCCCCTCCTCTACCTCTCCTCTCTTCTCATCTCCACTACTGTCCCCTCCTCTACCTCTCCTCTCTTCTCATCTCCACTACTGTCCCCTCCTCTACCTCTCCTCTCTTCTCATCTCCACTACTGTCCCCTCCTTTACCTCTCCTCTCTTCTCATCTCCACTACTGTCCCCTCCTCTACCTCTCCTCTCTTCTCATCTCCACTACTGTCCCCTCCTCTACCTCTCCTCTCTTCTCATCTCCACTACTGTCCCCTCCTCTACCTCTCCTCTCTTCTCATCTCCACTACTGTCCCCTCCTCTACCTCTCCTCTCTTCTCATCTCCACTACTGTCCCCTCCTCTACCTCTCCTCTCTTCTCATCTCCACTACTGTCCCCTCCTCTACCTCTCCTCTCTCTCATCTCCACTACTGTCCCCTCCTCTACCTCTCCTCTCTTCTCATCTCCACTACTGTCTCCTCCTCTACCTCTCCTCTCTTCTCATCTCCACTACTGTCCCCTCCTCTAACCTCTCCTCTCTTCTCATCTCCACTACTGTCCCCTCCTCTACCTCTCCTCTCTTCTCATCTCCACTACTGTCCCCTCCTCTACCCTCCTCTCTTCTCATCTCCACTACTGTCCCCTCCTCTACCTCTCCTCTCTTCTCATCTCCACTACTGTCCCCTCCTCTACCTCTCCTCTCTTCTCATCTCCACTACTGTCCCCTCCTCTACCTCTCCTCTCTTCTCATCTCCACTACTGTCCCCTCCTCTACCTCTCCTCTCTTCTCATCTCCACTACTGTCCCCTCCTCTACCTCTCCTCTCTTCTCATCTCCACTACTGTCCCCTCCTCTACCTCTCCTCTCTTCTCATCTCCACTACTGTCCCCTCCTCTACCTCTCCTCTCTTCTCATCTCCACTACTGTCCCTCCTCTACCTCTCCTCTCTTCTCATCTCCACTACTGTCCCCTCCTCTACCTCTCCTCTCTTCTCATCTCCACTACTGTCCCCTCCTCTACCTCTCCTCTCTTCTCATCTCCACTACTGTCCCCTCCTCTACCTCTCCTCTCTTCTCATCTCCACTACTGTCCCCTCCTCTACCTCTCCTCTCTTCTCATCTCCACTACTGTCTCCTCCTCTACCTCTCCTCTCTTCTCATCTCCACTACTGTCCCCTCCTCTACCTCTCCTCTCTTCTCATCTCCACTACTGTCCCCTCCTCTACCTCTCCTCTCTTCTCATCTCCACTACTGTCCCCTCCTCTACCTCTCCTCTCTTCTCATCTCCACTACTGTCCCCTCCTCTACCTCTCCTCTCTTCTCATCTCCACTACTGTCCCCTCCTCTACCTCTCCTCTCTTCTCATCTCCACTACTGTCCCCTCCTCTACCTCCTCTCTTCTCATCTCCACTACTGTCCCCTCCTCTACCTCTCCTCTCTTCATCTCCACTACTGTCCCCTCCTCTACCTCTCCTCTCTTCTCATCTCCACTACTGTCACCTCCTCTACCTCTCCTCTCTTCTCATCTCCACTACTGTCCCCTCCTCTACCTCTCCTCTCTTCTCATCTCCACTACTGTCCCCTCCTCTACCTCTCCTCTCTTCTCATCTCCACTACTGTCCCCTCCTCTACCTCTCCTCTCTTCTCATCTCCACTACTGTCCCCTCCTCTACCTCTCCTCTCTTCTCATCTCCACTACTGTCCCCTCCTCTACCTCTCCTCTCTTCTCCTCTACTCTCCTGTCATTTCATCTCCTCGCCTCTACGTGTACCTCTGTTATTCCCAAACAGAATCCTCCTTTCTTATTCAGATGACAAGATCAGAAGCTGAGCAGCGAGAAAGCATTAGTCCTCTCCTCTATCTTACCCCTTCTCTACGTTATTCCCAAAGAAAAGGCCCCTAGCCTCTCTCTTTCCTCTAAATAGTGAACTTCAGAGGCTGAGCAGAGACAGAATGAGCTGAGGCTGCCCTTGACCGCTGTGTCCTGCTGGGGCGGCAGGTGCTAGTTGTAGCCACCGGGCTCTCGTTTACACTGACAGTGCTTTTAGATGTCAGCCGGAGAAATCTGGTCCATCTTCCATTGTTTTCTCCCCTCTCTCAGCCCTGCTCGAGCCCTGCTCATTTTCCAAAGGAAGGAATAAGTCTGCCTTAGGGTCTCTGTGATAGGAGAGAGACATCAGAGAGAGCAATGACATTATCAGACAGTAACATTTCTCTCTCGTTTTCTCTCTCTGTGTATGTCTCTCTCTCTGTATCTGTCTCTCTCTGTATCTGTATCTGCCTCTCTCAGCCTCTCTCTCAGCTGCAGTGTGTACGGTATAGGACTTCTCTGCTGTTGTCGATGAAATAACACAGGTGGTCCTCTCCACAGATTTTCGAGGGGAATCAGAACTACGATACACCAGAGCTGAGGACCGTGGAGCCCTTGCTGACCCGATACATCAGGGTTTACCCAGAGAGGTCCACCCCTGCTGGGATGGGCCTGCGTCTCGAGCTCCTCGGCTGTGAGATCGAAGGTAGGTCTTAAATGGAATCCTACACACACACACATTTTAATTGTACTCCACGTGGAGTCAACAGCTGTCCAGGGCCCAGTAGGCCCCACTATCTCTCCCTGAGAGGGACAGTTGTCTAGTCTCCATGCATGCTGCATCAAAGCCATTCCTGAAGCAAGACCGCTCATACATATTACATGGGATCAAATGAAACCCCATCTGCCCTGAGGATTACTGCCAACCCCATCCAGTCCCTGTTCCATCCTTTCTCTGGGGCCACTCTCCTCTTTCTCTCTCTCCTCTCCCCTCTGTCTGCCTCGCTCTCTCTCTCTGTCTCGCTCTCTTCACCTCACCCCCCCCCTCTCTCTGTGTGTCTCTCTCTCTCTCCACCTGTCTTTCTCTCTCTCCTCTTTCTCTCTCCCCTCTCAGCTATGAGAACATGCTCTGGCGGGCCAGGACTAAGTGGATTTACATATTGGATTTCAGGGAGGCTGTAGCAAGCACAGCCCTGTGTAAGCCATGGAGTCCCACCGGGGCTTTAGAAGGATGATAATGCTTGTTTTCACTGTTAATGCCACCACACACTCAAAAACACACACACAGACACACTCACTCACACACGCACACACACACACACGCAGACACACACACACACACACAAACACAAATACAGACACAGGTACGTGAGTGGTGGTGTGTAAGCTAAGCCTCAGGAGTACAGATAAATTCATCTTTCTCCAGCTAGAGCATTGACCCTGTCAACGACCTTTCCACCCTGAATCTGACAGAGGTTGATCACTCATATTTCATATAGCAGAGGGCGAGGGGAATTGTAGATTACACATGTACTCTTTCCTCTCCCTTTCTCTCTCAATCTCCCTGTCTCTCCATCTCCCTGTCTCTCCATCTCCCTGTCTCTCCATCTCCCTGTCTCTCCATCTCCCTGTCTCTCCATCTCCCTCTCTCTCCACCTCCCAGTCTCTCCATCTCCCTGTCTCTCCATCTCCCTGTCTCTCCATCTCCCTGTCTCTCCATCTCCCTGTCCCTCCATCTCCTTCTCTCTCCATCTCCCTGTCTCTCCATCTCCCTGTCTCTCCATCTCCCTGTCTCTCCATCTCCTTCTCTCTCAATCTCCCTCTCTCCATCTCCCTCTCTCTCCATCTCCCTGTCTCTCAATCTCCCTGTCCCTCCATCTCCTTCTCTCTCCATCTCCCTGTCTCTCCATCTCCCTGTCTCTCCATCTCCCTGTCTCTCCATCTCCTTCTCTCTCAATCTCCCTCTCTCTCCATCTCCCTCTCTCTCCATCTCCCTGTCTCTCAATCTCCCTGTCCCTCCATCTCCTTCTCTCTCCATCTCCCTGTCTCTCCATCTCCCTGTCTCTCCATCTCCCTGTCTCTCCATCTCACTGTCTCTCAATCGCCCTGTCCCTCCATCTCCTTCTCTCTCCATCTCCCTGTCTCTCCACCTCCCAGTCTCTCCATCTCCCTGTCTCTCCATCTCCCTGTCTCTCCATCTCCCTGTCCCTCCATCTCCTTCTCTCTCCATCTCCCTGTCTCTCCATCTCCCTGTCTCTCCATCTCCTTCTCTCTCAATCTCCCTCTCTCTCCATCTCCCTCTCTCTCCATCTCCCTGTCTCTCAATCTCCCTGTCCCTCCATCTCCTTCTCTCTCCATCTCCCTGTCTCTCCATCTCCCTGTCTCTCCATCTCCCTGTCTCTCCATCTCCCTGTCTCTCCATCTCCTTCTCTCTCAATCTCCCTCTCTCTCCATCTCCCTCTCTCTCCATCTCCCTCTCTCTCCATCTCCCTGTCTCTCAATCTCCCTGTCCCTCCATCTCCTTCTCTCTCCATCTCCCTGTCTCTCCATCTCCTTCTCTCTCAATCTCCCTCTCTCTCAATCTCCTTCTCTCTCCATCTCCCTGTCTCTCAATCTCCCTGTCCCTCCATCTCCTTCTCTCTCCATCTCCCTGTCTCTCCATCTCCCTGTCTCTCCATCTCCCTGTCTCTCCATCTCCCTGTCTCTCAATCTCCCTATCCCTCCATCTCCTTCTCTCTCCATCTCCCTGTCTCTCCATCTCCCTGTCTCTCCATCTCCCTGTCTCTCCATCTCCTTCTCTCTCAATCTCCCTCTCTCTCCATCTCCCTCTCTCTCCATCTCCCTGTCTCTCAATCTCCCTATCCCTCCATCTCCTTCTCTCTCCATCTCCCTGTCTCTCCATCTCCCTGTCTCTCCATCTCCCTGTCTCTCCATCTCCTTCTCTCTCAATCTCCCTCTCTCTCCATCTCCCTCTCTCTCCATCTCCCTCTCTCTCCATCTCCCTGTCTCTCAATCTCCCTGTCCCTCCATCTCCTTCTCTCTCCATCTCCCTGTCTCTCCATCTCCCTGTCTCTCCATCTCCTTCTCTCGCAATCTCCCTCTCTCTCAATCTCCTTCTCTCTCCATCTCCCTCTCTCTCCATCTCCCTCTCTCCATCTCCCTCTCTCTCCATCTCCTTCTCTCTCCATCTCCTTCTCTCTCCATCTCTCTCTCTCAATCTCCCTGTCCCTCCATCTCCTTCTCTCTCCATCTCCTTCTCTCTCCATCTCCCTCCCTCTCCATCAGCTTCTCTCTCCATCTCCTTCTGTCTCCATCTCCAACTCCCTCTCTCTCAATCTCCCTCTCTCTCAATCTACCTCTCTCTCAATCTACCTCTCTCTCAATCTACCTCTCTCCCAATCTCCCTCTCTCTCATCTCCATCTCCCTTCCTTCTTCCCTTCCTTCTTCCCTCACTTCTTCCCTCCCTCCCTCCCTCCCTCCCTCCCGCTGTCCTGGGGAAGCCCATTCATTACTCTGTCAGGGTAAACACATCCAGGCGGTGTGTTAGCGGAGCATGGATCAGAGCTGCGGCCATGCCCACATCCAACGAGGCCAGTGGGCCCTAATTATAGGCCAGGGTGGGGCCCAGCCTACAACCCAATTCTAGACCCATGCATCTGATCTCCAGCCTAAACACAAATCTAGCTTGTGTTCCAAATGGCACCCTATTCCCTAAGTAGTGCCTTGGTCAAAAGTAGTTCACAATTTAGGAAATAGGGTGCCATTTGGGACAGAAACCTAAAGCCTCAGCATCCACCATCCACTGGCTCTATTCACACTAAACCTTCCTCTGTATCCTGATAAAAGGGGCTGTTAATAGCTCAGTGATTGAATCCACTGGCATGGCCTGCCATGTGCGTGTGTGGTGTATGTGTGTGGTGTACTGTATGCGTGGTGTATGTGCGTGGTGTACTGTGTGCGTGGTGTACTGTATGTGCGTGGTGTACTATGTGCGTGGTGTATGTAGGTGGTTTATGTGCGTGTTGTATGTGTGTAGTGTACTGTATGTGTGGTGTATGTGTGTGGTATATGTAGGTGGTGTATGTGCGTGGTGTACTGTATGCTTGGTGTATGTGCGTAGTATATGTGCATGATGTATGTGCGTGGTGTACTGTATGCGTGGTGTACTGTATGCGTGGTGTACTGTATGCGTGGTGTACTGTATGTGTGTGGTGGTATGTGCGTGGTGTATGTGTGTGGTGGTATGTGCGTGGTGTACTGTGCATGGTGTATGTGCGTGGTGTACTGTGCGTGGAGTATGTGTGTGGTGGTATGTGCGTGGTGTATGTGTGTGGTGGTATGTGCGTGGTGTATGTGTGTGGTGGTATGTGCGTGGTGTACTGTGTGTGGTGGTATGTGCGTGGTGTACTGTGCGTGGTGTATGTGCGTGGTGTACTGTATGCGTGGTGTATGTGCGTGGTGTACTGTATGCGTGGTGTATGTGCGTGGTGTACTGTATGCGTGGTGTATGTGCGTGGTGTACTGTATGCGTGGTGTATGTGCGTGGTGTACTGTATGCGTGGTGTATGTGCGTGGTGTACTGTATGCGTGGTGTACTGTATGCGTGGTGTACTGTATGTGCGTGGTGTACTGTATGCGTGGTGTACTGTATGTGCGTGGTGTACTGTATGCGTGGTGTACTGTATGTGCGTGGTGTACTGTATGCGTGGTGTATGTGCGTGGTGTATGTGTGTGGTGGTATGTGCGTGGTGTACTGTGTGTGTGGTGTATGTGCGTGGTGTATGTAGGTGGTTTATGTGCGTGTTGTATGTGTGTAGTGTACTGTGTGTGTGGTGTATGTGCGTGGTGTATGTAGGTGGTTTATGTGCGTGTTGTATGCGTGGTGTACTGTATGCGTGGTGTATGTGCGTGGTATATGTGCATGGTGTATGTGCGTGGTGTATGTGCGTGGTATATGTGCATGGTGTATGTGCGTGGTGTATGTGCGTGGTATATGTGCATGGTGTATGTGCGTGGTATATGTGCATGGTGTATGTGCGTGGTATATGTGCATGGTGTATGTGCGTGGTGTACTGTATGCGTGATGTACTGTATGCGTGGTGTATGTGCGTGGTGTATATGCGTGGTGTATGTAGGTGGTGTATGTGTGTGGTGTATGTGTGTGGTGTACTGTATGTGTGTAGTGTATGTGTGTAGTGTATGTGTATAGTGTAGTGTATGTGTGTAGTGTATGTGTGTAGTGTATGTGTGTAGTGTATGTGTGTAGTGTATGTGTGTGGTGTAGTGTATGTTTGTAGTGTATGTGTGTAGTGTATGTGTGTAGTGTATGTGTGTGGTGTATGTGTGTAGTGTAGTGTATGTGTGTAGTGTATGTGTGTAGTGTATGTGTGTGGTGTACTGTATGTGTGTAGTGTATGTGTGTAGTGTATGTGTGTGGTGTACTGTATGTGTGTGGTGTTACTGTATGTGTGTAGTGTACGTGTGTAGTGTATGTGTGTAGTGTACGTGTGTAGTGTACGTGTGTAGTGTATGTGTGTAGTGTACGTGTGTAGTGTACGTGTGTAGTGTATGTGTGTGGTGTATGTGTGTGGTGTATGTGTGTAGTGTAGTGTATGTGTGTAGTGTATGTGTGTGGTGTACTGTATGTGTGTAGTGTATGTGTGTAGTGTATGTGTGTACTGTATGTGTGTGGTGTACTGTATGTGTGTGGTGTACGTGTGTAGTGTATGTGTGTGGTGTAGTGTATGTGTGTAGTGTATGTGTGTAGTGTATGTGTGTAGTGTACTGTATGTGTGTAGTGTACTGTATGTGTGTAGTGTATGTGTGTGGTGTACTGTATGTGTGTACTGTATGTGTGTAGTGTACTGTATGTGTGTAGTGTACTGTATGTGTGTAGTGTACTGTATGTGTGTAGTGTAGTATATGTGTGTGGTGTACTGTATGTGTGTAGTGTACGTGTGTAGTGTATGTGTGTAGTGTACGTGTGTACCGTAATTTCCGGACTATTAAGCGCACCTGAATATAAGCCGCACCCACTGAATTAAAAAAAATATATTATTTTGAACATAAATAAGCTACACATGTCTATAAGCCGCAGGTGCCTACCGGTACATTGAAACAAATGAACTTTTCACAGGCTTTAACGAAACACGGCTTGTAACAAAAATAAATAGGCTTTAACGAAACACGGCTTGTAACAAAAATAAATAGGCTTTAACGAAACACGGCTTGTAACAAAAAAATAATAATTAGCAGTAAGCTTTAGTGTCTTTTTGCACTGAGTCAATTCCTTACGCTGCTGTTTCCAACGTCTTATCATCCACTCATTAAGACCAAGCTCCCGTGCAGCAGCTCTATTTCCTTTTCCAACAGCCAGATCAATCGCCTTCAACTTGAAAGCTGCATCATATGCATTTCTCCGTGTCTTTGCCATGATGAGGGTGACAAAATGACTACCGTAATCAGAATGATGGGAAGTTTGAGAGCGCTCGATTTAATCTAAACAGTAAACAAAAAAGTTGTTTGACCTTAACCCGTTCGGCAATTTCATTG
The DNA here is from genome assembly GCF_901001165.1 of Salmo trutta. NCBI lineage: Eukaryota > Metazoa > Chordata > Actinopteri > Salmoniformes > Salmonidae > Salmo > Salmo trutta. The sequence goes on from NC_042958.1 coordinate 25,567,535, forward strand.
GTCTAGTGAAAGCTTCATACCGCCAAAAAACTGAGCACGTCACAGAATGTTTTTTTGGAGAAAAAAAATTGAAAGCGGGAAAAATCCATATATTAGCCGCGTCATTGTTTAAGCCGCGAGCTTCAAAGCCTGGAAAAAAAGTTGCGGCTTATTGTCCGGAATTTACGGTAGTGTATGTGTGTAGTGTATGTGTGTAGTGTATGTGTGTAGTGTACGTGTGTAGTGTATGTGTGTGGTGTACGTGTGTAGTGTACGTGTGTAGTGTATGTGTGTGGTGTATGTGTGTGGTGTATGTGTGTAGTGTACTGTATGTGTGTAGTGTATGTGTGTAGTGTATGTGTGTGGTGTACTGTATGTGTGTAGTGTATGTGTGTGGTGTACTGTATGTGTGTGGTGTTACTGTATGTGTGTAGTGTACGTGTGTAGTGTATGTGTGTAGTGTACGTGTGTAGTGTACGTGTGTAGTGTATGTGTGTAGTGTACGTGTGTAGTGTACGTGTGTAGTGTATGTGTGTGGTGTATGTGTGTGGTGTATGTGTGTAGTGTACTGTATGTGTGTAGTGTATGTGTGTAGTGTATGTGTGTGGTGTACTGTATGTGTGTAGTGTATGTGTGTGGTGTACTGTATGTGTGTGGTGTTACTGTATGTGTGTAGTGTACGTGTGTAGTGTACGTGTGTAGTGTACGTGTGTAGTGTACGTGTGTAGTGTATGTGTGTGGTGTACGTGTGTGGTGTATGTGTGTAGTGTACTGTATGTGTGTAGTGTATGTGTGTAGTGTATGTGTGTGGTGTACTGTATGTGTGTAGTGTATGTGTGTAGTGTATGTGTGTGGTGTACTGTATGTGTGTGGTGTACGTGTGTAGTGTACGTGTGTAGTGTATGTGTGTAGTGTATGTGTGTAGTGTACTGTATGTGTGTAGTGTACTGTATGTGTGTAGTGTACATGTGTGGTGTATGTGTGTGGTGTACTGTATGTGTGTAGTGTACGTGTGTAGTGTATGTGTGTAGTGTACTGTATGTGTGTAGTGTACTGTATGTGTGTAGTGTATGTGTGTAGTGTACTGTATGTGTGTACTGTATGTGTGTACTGTATTTGTGTACTGTATGTGTGTAGTGTACGTGTGTAGTGTACGTGTGTAGTGTACGTGTATGTGTGTAGTGTATGTGTGTAGTGTATGTGTGTGGTGTAGTGTACGTGTGTAGTGTACGTGTGTAGTGTACGTGTGTAGTGTACGTGTGTAGTGTATGTGTGTAGTGTACGTGTGTAGTGTACGTGTGTAGTGTATGTGTGTAGTGTATGTGTGTAGTGTATGTGATACCAAACCTTACAAAGGAGCAGCTGAATGCAATATTAACATTAACTTTCTCTCTCTCTCTCTCTCTCTCTCTCTTCCCCTCTCTCTCTTCCCCTCTCTCTCCCTTTCTCCTCCGCAGCTCCCACAATCCCCCCCACCACGCCCGCCCCCACCACCGTCCCATCAGACGACTGTGATGATGACCAGGCCAGCTGCCACAGTGGAACAGGTGATGACTACGAAGTGACAGGTGCTAACATCACTCTCATGAGACTGCTACCTCCCCTACTCCTCTACCCCTACTCCTCTACCCCTACTCTTCTACCCCTACTCTTCTACCCCTACTCCTCTACCCCTACTCCTCTACCCCTACTCCTCTAACCCTACTCCTCTACCCCTACTCCTCTACCCCTACTCCTCTACCCCTATTCCTTTACCCTACTCCTCTACCCCTACTCCTCTACCCCTACTCCTCTACCCCTATTCCTTTACCCTACTCCTCTACCCCTACTCCTCTACCCCTACTCCTCTACCCCTATCCCTCTACCCTACTCCTCTACCCCTACTCCTTTACCCCTACTCCTCTACCCCTACTCCTCTACCCCTATTCATTTACCCTACTCCTCTACCCCTACTCCTCTACCCCTACTCCTCTACCCCTACTCCTCTACCCCTACTCCTTTACCCCTACTCCTCTACCCCTACTCCTCTACCCCTACTCCTTTACCCCTACTCCTCTACCCCTACTCCTCTACCCCTACTCCTTTACCCCTACTCCTCTACCCCTACTCCTCTACCCCTACTCCTCTACCCCTACTCCTTTACCCCTACTCCTCTACCCTACTCCTCTACCCCTACTCCTCTACCCCTATTCCTTTACCCTACTCCTCTACCCCTACTCCTCTACCCCTATTCCTTTACCCTACTCCTCTACCCCTACTCCTCTACCCCTACTCCTCTACCCCTACTCCTTTACCCCTACTCCTCTACCCCTACTCCTCTACCCCTACTCCTCTACCCCTACTCCTCTACCCCTATTCCTCTACCCCTACTCCTCTACCCCTATTCCTTTACCCTACTCCTCTACCCCTACTCCTCTACCCCTACTCCTCTACCCCTACTCCTCTACCCCTACTCCTCTACCCTACTCCTCTACCCCTACTCCTCTACCCCTACTCTTCTACCCTACTCCTCTACCCCTACTCCTCTACCCTACTCCTCTACCCCTACTCTCGCTTTATACTAAGCCCACATACCTAGATAAACACACACACACACCTAATCACCTGCACCTGCCACCCCATCTTTACCCCTTTACAACCTAATGAGAAACCTTATCTCATGCACCTCAGAGCCTGTCTTCCACCCTCAACCGAACATCCTCCCTCACATCTGACCTGCCCTCGCACCTGTCTGCCTCTCCTCCTCCTCTCATCCCCATCCCAGCTGTATTTCCCTCTCATCTGCACCTGTCTGCCTCTCCTCCTCCTCCCATCCCCCACCCAGCTGTATTTCCCTCTCACCTGCACCTGTCTGCCTCTCCTCCTTTCATCCCCCACCCAGCTGTATTTCCCTCTCACCTGCACCTGTCTGCCTCTCCTCCTTTCATCCCCCACCCAGCTGTATTTCCCTCTCACCTGCACCTGTCTGCCTCTCCTCCTCCACTCATCCCCCACCCAGCTGTATTTCCCTCTCACCTGCACCTGTCTGCCTCTCCTCCTCCGTCCATCCCCCACCCAGCTGTGTTTCCCTCTCACCTGCACCTGTCTGCCTCTCCTCCTCCTCCCATCCCCCACCCAGCTGTATTTCCCTCTCACCTGCACCTGTCTGCCTCTCCTCCTCCTCCCATCCCCCACCCAGCTGTGTTTCCCTCTCACCTGCACCTGTCTGCCTCTCCTCCTTCCATCCCCCACCCAGCTGTGTTTACCTCTCACCTGCACCTGTCTGCCTCTCCTCCGTCCATCCCCCACCCAGCTGTGTTTCCCTCTCACCTGCACCTGTCTGCCTCTCCTCCTCCCATCCCCCACCCAGCTGTGTTTCCCTCTCACCTGCACCTGTCTGCCTCTCCTCCTCCTCCCACCCCCCACCCAGCTGTATTTCCCTCTCACCTGCACCTGTCTGCCTCTCCTCCTCCTCCCATCCCCCACCCAGCTGTGTTTCCCTCTCACCTGCACCTGTCTGCCTCTCCTCCTCCCATCCCTCACACAGCTGTGTTTACCTCTCACCTGCACCTGTCTGCCTCTCCTCCTCCTCCCATCCCCCACCCAGCTGTGTTTCCCTCTCACCTGCACCTGTCTGCCTCTCCTCCGTCCATCCCCCACCCAGCTGTGTTTCCCTCTCACCAGCACCTGTCTGCCTCTCCTCCTTCCATCCCCCACCCAGCTGTGTTTCCCTCTCACCTGCACCTGTCTGCCTCTCCTCCTTCCATCCCCCACCCAGCTGTGTTTCCCTCTCACCTGCACCTATCTGCCTCTCCTCCTTCCATCCCCCACCCAGCTGTGTTTACCTCTCACCTGCATCTGTCTGCCTCTCCTCCTCCTCCCATCCCCCACCCAGCTGTGTTTCCCTCTCACCTGCACCTGTCTGCCTCTCCTCCTCCCATCCCCCACCCAGCTGTGTTTCCCTCTTACCTGCACCTGTCTGCCTCTCCTCCTCCTTCCATCCCCCACCCAGCTGTGTTTCCCTCTCACCTGCACCTGTCTGCCTCTCCTCCTCCTCCCATCCCCCACCCAGCTGTTTTTCCCTCTCACCTGCACCTGTCTGCCTCTCCTCCTTCCATCCCCCACCCAGCTGTGTTTCCCTCTCAACTGCACCTGTCTGCCTCTCCTCCTTCCATCCCCCACCCAGCTGTGTTTCCCTCTCACCTGTACCTGTCTGCCTCTCCTCCTCCCACCCCCCACCCAGCTGTGTTTCCCTCTCACCTGCACCTGTCTGCTTCTCCTCCTTCCATCCCCCACCCAGCTGTGTTTCCCTCTCACCTGCACCTGTCTGCCTCTCCTCCGTCCATCCCCCACCCAGCTGTATTTCCCTCTCACCTGCACCTGTCTGCCTCTCCTCCTTCCATCCCCCACCCAGCTGTGTTTCCCTCTCACCTGTACCTGTCTGCCTCTCCTCCTCCCATCCCCCACCCAGCTGTATTTCCCTCTCACCTGCACCTGTCTGCCTCTCCTCCTTCCATCCCCCACCCAGCTGTGTTTCCCTCTCACCTGTACCTGTCTGCCTCTCTTCCTCCCATCCCCCACCCAGCTGTGTTTCCCTCTCACCTGCACCTGTCTGCCTCTCCTCCGTCCATCCCCACCCAGCTGTATTTCCCTCTCACCTGCACCTGTCTGCCTCTCCTCCTCCTATCCCCCACCCAGCTGTGTTTCCCTCTCACCTGTACCTGTCTGCCTCTCCTCCTCCCATCCCCCACCCAGCTGTGTTTCCCTCTCACCTGCACCTGTCTGCCTCTCCTCCTCCCATCCCCCACCCAGCTGTGTTTCCCTCTCACCTGTACCTGTCTGCCTCTCCTCCTCCCATCCCCCACCCAGCTGTGTTTCCCTCTCACCTGCACCTGTCTGCCTCTCCTCCTTCCATCCCCCACCCAGCTGTGTTTACTTCTCACCTGTACCTGTCTGCCTCTCCTCCTCCCATCCCCCACCCAGCTGTGTTTCCCTCTCACCTGCACCTGTCTGCCTCTCCTCCTTCCATCCCCCACCCAGCTGTGTTTCCCTCTCAGCCTTTTATCTCTCAGCAGCCTTGGTCTCTTTCTAGCCTGGCCTCTTTCCCCACTAACCTGATAATAACCTGCCATACTGCCCCTGACTTCCACCTTTCTATACATTGCTGTTCCCTATGGATATGTCCTGACCGACACCCTGTTCCTTTTATAGTGTACAACTTTTTCCCAGGGCCCATAGGGCTTTGGTCAGTAGCAGTGCACTACATAGGGAATAGGGTGCCATTTGAGACATGGCCATGGAGTTCTCTCTTTGGCTATTCCTCTCTCCTAGCCCCATTTCAATGCAGCAGTCTCCAGTGTTCAGTGATGTGCATGGCACTCTCAGTCACTCTGGTTCTCTCCCTCCTGGCCCTACATATAGTGAAAGAGGGAGTGTGGACGTGTTTGGTAAGAGTTAAGAGACATAGAAGGAGAGGGGGCATCCGTTTGGCACCAGAATAATGTGTTACGGCTAGGCTAACTATGCTATGTTTAATGTGTTACGGCTAGGCTAACTATGCTATGTTTAATGTGTTACGGCTACGCTAACTATGCTATGTTTTCCGGCTAGGCTAACTATGCTATGTTTTATGTTTTACAGCTAGGCTAACTATGCTACACTGTTATGTGTCACGGCTAGGCTAGTCTCTCTAGACAGACGGGTCGCCTCCCACAATGTAACCAATGTTCCTAGTGCGGTTGCCCTATGTCTGGGATTTCCTAGACTATGGCTAGGCTAACTGTGCTAACACTGTGTTGTTCTGACAGGTGGAACCACAATGCCAGAGGCTATGACAGATGTGGACACCATCCCAGGTTAGGACCCATTGTATTATCAGTGTACTGTATACGAGACTGGTGTCTGTGTGACTGTATGCGTGTGTGAGGGGCTTAGAATCGATGTGTGTGAGGTTAATTCGTGTGTGGGTGGAACTCGTTTTTTCCAGTAGTAGACTACTGAAGAAAAATCTGTCCTCTAGTATTCATCAGATATGAACTGTGGGGCTGCTCATCTTACAGAGAGCTTGTCACTATCCCTGCTCCAGTCCTCCTTAGAATGTAAAAACCAAAAACCTCTTAATTGGGAACAGGATTTCTTCAGAAAAATGTGTCTGTGTGCCTGAAATGTGGTTCCACATGGGAATTCCATCCTTTGTGTTTAATGGGTAAATATATTCTGCTGCCTGCAGAAACTAGTTAAAACCCAGAGATTATTAAAGGGAATATTGGCTCACATTTTTTATTCTTTGGAGAGCTGGGGCCTTAGCGTTTGCACAGACACAGACATACAGGCTTTCAGAGGCAGAGCTGACATCCTTAACATATCTCCCTTGTGCTGCTTCTTTGGAAGTCTCTTTCTTTATCCAATTTGATAACAAAACGAAGCTCCCCATCGCCCCACTCTTACATACATACTGTACTCTCAGAAGGCCTTTCAGCTCTGTGTGTGTGTGTGTGTGTGTGTGTGTGTGTGTGTGTGTGTGGTGGGGTGGGGGGGTCTCATTATAAAGTCATCTCTCTCAGTAGGCTGCTGTGAACACACACACATACTCGCTTTCTCTCTCTATCTCTCTCCTCTCCTGCTATCTTATTGTCATTGTACATGTTTTTTTATGAGCCCATATCCTGTTCATGCGCTCTGTTTATTAAAAGAGAACGTTAACTGGATTTATTCAGCGTCTCCGTGCAAAGTCCCACCCCCCATCCACCCTATTCTGGCAGGATTTACCCTCCTCTCATTGTCACTCCCTCTCGCTGTGTCTCGTAGGTCTTTATGAAGCTCAAGAGCCCTTTCTTCTGATATTTAAGTTTCACAGTTCTCTGCTTCCCTCTAGTGATTTATCCAAATAAATCATCTCCACAACACTCGCTGTATCTAATCTAGTGAGCCCTCAGGTCATCCCAAATCCCCTCTGATTCATGTTTATACAATGGTCTATTTCAACCAGTTTGTGGTCTGGCCTACTACAGAATCTAGATTATTTATATGTGTCTCTATATGACACACTGACCTGTGATCTGTCCCCCTTGCTCTGCAGCATTCCTGTGGTTTGCGTGTGACTTTGGCTGGGCCAACAACCCCTCGTTCTGCGGTTGGACCTCAGAGGACAGCGGCTTCAGATGGCAGATACAGTCCAGCGGCACGCCCACGCTCAACACTGGACCCAACATGGACCACACAGGTACAGACACACAGACACATCAACACTGGACCCAACATGGACCACACAGGTACAGACACACTGGACCCAACATGGACCACACAGGTACAGACACACAGACACATCAACACTGGACCCAACATGGACCACACAGGTACAGACACATTAAAAACAACAATGTAAGCTAATGATAACTGTGTAAGTCATTTATATCCAGTTGACCTAGTCTTCTGACACATTGTATCACACAAAAGTCACACACAAGTCCTTCATGACAAAGCTGGTCACACGTATTCGAACTGTCAAAACCAAGGTTTCCATTGGTTGATATGTTTTCCCACCACTGCCTTTTAGCTGAAGAGTGATGACATCACATATTCCTTTTCTCACTGACCCTTCCCCCTTGTCATGTCCCATCCAGGTGGATCTGGTAATTTCATCTACACCCTAGCGACAGGCGCCCAGGAAACGGAGGTTGCTAGGCTGGTCAGTCCGGGGGTAACAGTCGGTCAGTCTGACCTGTGCGTCTCGTTCTGGTACCACATGTTTGGCTCGCACATCGGCACGCTACACATCAAACAGAGGAAGGAGACGGTGGACGGCATGGCCGACATACTTCTGTGGACCGTGAGCGGTCACCAGGGCAACCGCTGGAGAGAGGGACGCGTGCTGGTGCCGCACTCCAGTAAACCCTATCAGGTATGGAGAGAGAGTCTCTGATCTATAGGATTGGACAGATCAATGTAGTATGTCTCATGTACATTACAACTACATTATATATACAAAAGTATGTGAACAACCCTTTCAAATCAGTGGATTCTGCCTTTTTCAGCCCCACTCGTAGCTAACAGGTGTATAAAATCGAGCACACAGCCATGCAATCTCCATACACAAACATTGGCAGTAGAATGGTCTTACTGAAGAGCTCAGTGACTTTCAACATGGCACTGTCATAGGATGCTACTTTTCCAACAAGTCAGTTTGTCAAATTTCTGCCCTGCTAGAGCTGCCCGGTCAACTGTAAGTGCTGTTATTGTGAAGTGGAAACGTCTAGGAGCAACAACGGCTCAGCCGCGAAGTGGTAGGCCACACAAGCTCACAGAACGGAGTGCTGAAGTGCATAGTGCATAAAAATCATCAGTCCACAGTTGCAACACTCACTACGAGTTCCAAACTACCTCTGGAAGCAATGTCAGCACAATAACTGTTCAACAGGAGCTTCATGAAATGGGTTTTCATGGCCGAGCAGCCGCACACAAGCCTAAGATCACCATGCGCAATGCCAAGCGTCGACTGTAGTGATGTAAAGCTCGCCGCCATTGGACTCTGGAGCAGTGGAAACATGTTCTCTGGAGTGATGAATCACCCTTCACCATCTGGCAGTCCGATGGACAAATCTGGGTTTGGCGGATGCCAGGAAAACGCTACCTGCCCCAATGCATAGTACCAACTGTAAAGTTTGGTGGAGGAGGAATAATGGTCTGGGGCTGTTTTTCATGGTTCGGGCTAGGCCCCTTAGTTCCAGTGAAGGGAAATCTTAATGCTACAGCATAAAATGCCGATTCAGAGTGAAGGCTGTTACAGCAGCAAAGGGGGGACCAACTCCATATTAATGCCCATTATTTTGGAATGAGATGTTCCACGAGCAGGTGTCCTACTTTTGATCATGTAATGTCTGTTTGATATGTATAAATTCAACACTTTTTTAATTACGGGGCACGTTTAGTTTGATTAGTGCTACTTGGTGATTAGCGAGGTGATATACATTTGGAAATGAGTTTTCGAGAGGTTGTTGTAAAGTTATTAAAAGGTTGTTCTCTCTTTTTTCCAGGTGGTGATTGAAGGGTTGGTGGAGAGGAAGAGCTGGGGTGATATCGCTGTGGACGATATCAAGATCCTGGACAATCTGAACATGGCTGACTGCAAGGGTGAGTGTTTCTTTGCTACATTGATCGTTCAAGCCGGATTTGAGCCAGTGACCTAAGAACACCAGTCTGTACAGGCCTAACATCTTCAGATGCTTTCCCAGACACAGATTAAGCATAGTCCTGGACTAAAAAGCAGACTCTCCTTTGAAGGTGCTTTTTTTTTGTCTAGGACTAGGTTTAATCTGTGTCCTGGGAAACCGGCCCTCTATATCATGTTCAGTGTAAAGAGTGAAATGATTTTTCTACTATTGTGCTGGAGGGAAGGACTTTTCTAACTATCTCTCTGTCTTCCTCAACAGATCCTGATGTTCCTACAGAGCCCATGCTGCCTGAAGACAGATTCAATGAAATCAGTAAGTCACCCTATTACATATTGATACAAAACGTTTCCGAGATTACCACAGATTTCACTAATACGTCCATCTGCTCAACCTCTTCTTCACTCTCTCTTCTCTGTTACACACAGCATAGAGATTTAGTGTTGAAAAATAAGCACAAAAAAAAGCATTGTCCAAACATATGCAACAGCTATCTACAAAGCTGTAGATTTCCCTGAATAGTGGGACGGTTGAATATGAGATAAATGTTGTCCTTATAGGTCACATTACGCCAGTCTACTCACCCTCTTCTGCTCATTCTCTCCAGCAGTTGTGGACATCACAGACTTCCCTGAGATCGTGGAGAACAATGAGATCCTGAACGGTGTCAGTGGCGGGGCAGGTAACATGCTGAAGACACTGGACCCTATCCTCATCACCATCATCGCTATGAGCGCCCTAGGGGTCTTCCTGGGGGCCATCTGTGGGGTCGTCCTCTACTGTGCCTGCTCACATGGCCACATGGCTGACAGGAACTTATCCGCTCTGGAGAACTATAACTTTGAGCTGGTGGATGGAGTCAAGCTAAAGAAGGACAAACTCAATTCACAGAAGTCATATACAGAGGCGTGAATAGGAAGGGGGAAGTGAGACGTGTGTGTGGGGAGTGTAGCATGCCGTGAGTGTGCACAAGACTGTAGGCATAGCCAAGACTCAATAAGTTGCCGGGCCTAAAGGGACTGCCGGAAGCCTCTCATCGGAGGAGGCCCAGGTTCAGGAACCAATGGGAGGTTGTGACTGATCCATTGCTTTTCTCAGGAGCTGCAGTAACAGGAACCTACCAGTAGGGGGCACTGTGTACAAAAATAAATACAGGAGAAAAAATCTGTACAGATGATTAGATGATTATTTTAATTTTTCTATTTGATTTTCATTCATTTTTACAATCGGATGCTGGTGTTGAGACCAATTTAATGATTATAATGTTTAAAGTATTTATCATTTTCTGGGAGGAAAAAAACATTTAGTTATTATTATTTTACATCAAAGTTGTTATTTTTGTGTTGAAAGAGAAGTATCAAAATCCAAAATGAACCATAACTGACTATGTTGTTGGTTGTACTGCCACATAGGGGGATAGAAGCAGGGCGTGCCCCCCTCCCCTCCTCTCTTATGACCCCTGCCCTCTGCCTCTGTCTGCAGGTGCGGATCAGAGGTTAAGGGTTACGGTCACGCCCCTTGGCAGTAGATGGTTCTGACAGTGCCTTTAATACATCTTAGTTGCCGTTTTTTCCTCCACTAAGTTCTGACAACGTTATGATAATGATCTGAAAACTAAAGCAGGGGCTTTAAATTAGCTAATAATCAAGTCTGCAAAACATGATCCAACCCCTCCATGGCGCTTTTCTCTCTCTGTCCAAACACACATAATATTGTATATAAGTTTTAATATATTTTAATGCCCTTTTTTAAGAAAGTAAAAGGTAAAAAAAAAGCTGCAGTATCCCTTTTTTCAATGGGTTGTGTGTTGTAAATACAATCGTTTGACTGTTGTTGTGAAGAGTGAAGTGTTGTGGTTTTATTGTTTCATTTCGTTGCTCTCCAGAAGAGAGAGCAGACTCTGTGTGCTGTGTGAAGATAGGCCGCTGTTATGACAATTCAGTGCACATTCAAAGGAGACTTGCTTGTTCAATCTGACCGACCAGTCAATGTCATCTACGTTTTCTAGATGCAATCCACTTCATGACACCATGGAGGGGACAACGAAGAAGTTATCATAAACACAAATGAAAAAAGACAAACAGTTGTATTCATGTTATTAACTTTTATACACTAACTAACATATGGCAGCCACACACCCCTATCCTCCTCCCCTCACACAGGGTCTGTCCTCTTTTCTCATATCAACAGCAGCAGTAGAGGAAGATATATGGAATGTCTGTCTGCCAGCATACCAAAAAACAACCATTGCTTTTGCTTTGCTTTGCTTTAGCTGTATGAGTTGACCAGTGGAGTTGACCACCTCCAGTTCCATAGGTATGGGGTAGCAGGTAGTCTAGCGGGTAAGAGTGTTGGGACAGTAACCGAAAGGTTGCTTGTTCGAATCCCTGAGCTGGCAAGGTGGAAAAATCTGCTGTTCAAAACAACTGTGTGCCGTGGATGTCGATTAAGGCAGCCCCCTTCAGAGGGCTTTAATGCGCAAGACACATTTTGGTTGAATGCATTCAGTTGTGCAACTGACTAGGTATCTCCTTTCCCAGGCATCTGTGGATTGTCCTACAAAAAAACATTGCAACTTAGAATGCACTTTGTCATTCAACATCTAAATCCTCACTAGAGTGATTTAGGCTGGGGAGGGCTTACTGAAGAATGGCTTTCACATTCACACAGCAGGCTAGATTTTCATAATCATGACCATAGGTTTGTATTGTGTTGTCACATATTGGACACACTACGGCCTAGGTTTACATCTATAAAACGTGTAATAGCCAAATGTTGTGATGTCAGGGCCGATGTCATAAGGGAAGGACGCTGGTACAGAGCTAAGCGGACGAGTGATGTCATCACGCATGGCGAATCAGGTCACTCGCCCTGTTGTCTTTACCAAAGGATGATTGGATACCTTTTCTACTTGGGGAGGGGTTTGTGATCAGCACACTACTACTGGACGGTCCGCAGCCTTTCAACCACATCCACACCTTTTTCAATGAACGTTCACAGGAAATTGACCTCTTGCGTTGCACTGACTGGAATGGACTCCCGGCAATTTCAAAAAGGGGAAGGTGGGTTGACTATAAACTGCAATGTTTGATGGTTCATTTTTATACATGTTTTTCAGCTCAAGTTGCATATCTTGCGTCAATGTGAACTCTGAAATCTCTTGAGACCTACCGATGGATCTAGAAATGCTCCAAAAGAGTTATGGATGGGGAAGTAAAGGTCTAAGGAGGACTTGACCATTGGAAAGGCCCATTGGATTTTCTACACCACAACAATCAGAGACATAATGATGTTGAACAGGAGGACATCTGCTATATCCGTGTACTATGTCGTGTGCTGTGGTGAACACATGCTAAGCTTGGCTTTTGTTCATTTCAGGTTTGATGTCCCACTTTGCAATGCTTACTGTTTTGTGCATTCAGCTTTGAGGACAGTATCCTCAGTCTGGTAACTAGAGAAAAGGATACTGTAGGGTGGAAACTAAAAAGAAACAATGTTGCACTGATAAATATATTTAAGGAGTTTGTGTTTATAGCATTAATTTGTAAAGAAAATCTAAAACTGAAAAAAACTGTGTTCATTTTCTTTCTTCTTTTTATAGTTTCAGATTGTGATATAATTCAGAAATGTACAGATTGAGATGTTTTCATTATTGAAAAAGGTATACAAAATTCCTATAGTTATGTCCCCATTTACCTGGATTATTATCGCTTCGTTTTGTACTGTCATTCAAATTTTGTGCACATTTTTTTTACCAAAAAAAAAATACTTTTATTTTCAATACTGCTTCTGTAATTTGCTGTTGTAGGAAAAGATTAATAAACAGCAAGCCTTAAAAAAAAATCTGGGCGGAACATTTGTATTGTTCTGGTTGTGGTTGGTAGGACTGTATTTGGAGGTGAACATGCTGGTCGTGTGGGCTACCGTGGTGCTGTGTTGATAACACAGGAGGATATAGAGGCACAAATTAAGGGCCAATTCCCAGTTTATATAGTTATATTTATATGGAAGGAAAGGGGTGATATCAAATCAAGCTTTATTTGTCACATGCCCTGAATACAAGTGTTGACCTTACTGTGAAATGCTTACTACAAGCCCTTAACCAACAGTACAGTTCAAGAAAGAGTCAAGAAAATATTTACCAAATAAACTAAAGTAAAAAATAATAAAAAGTAACACAGTAAAATAACAATAATGAGGCTATATATAGGAGGTACCGGTACCGAGTCAATGTGCGGGGGTACAGGTTAGTCGAGGTAATTTGTACATGGAGGTAGGTGTGAAGTGACAATGCATAGATAATAAGGGTTTTTAATAAGGGTTTTCTAATGATCAATTAGCCTTTTAAAATTATAAACTTGGATTAGCTAACACAACGTGCCATTGGAACAGAGGAGTGATGGTTGCTGGTAATGGGCCTCTGTACACCTATGTAGATATTCCATAAAAAATCTGCCATTTCCAGCTACAATAGTCATTTACAACATGAACAATGTATTTCTGATCAATTTTATGTTATTTTAATGGACAAAAAATGTGCTTTTCTTTCAAAAACAAGGACATTTCTAAGTGACCCCAAACTTTTGAACAGTAGTCTATATAATTTTTAATTTAACCTTTATTTAACTATACTGTATGAAACAGCATGTAAGTAAATGAATTAATATATACAACATACATCCTAAGGTAAATTAGTTACTTAGGTACAACGAGCACATGGCAACAATCAGTTAGGCTAACAATCATAATAAATGTGATCAAATCAAAGATACAAGATTAAGCCATACAAACTATAACGCATCCAAAAGGTAAATGAGAAGTTGAAAAGGAATAAAGCTAACAACACAACTGAACTGAACAGTTTGCCAGGCCGCCACAGTGATTAGCCATAGGTAAGTCTATTTAAAGGGTGCGGAGGAAGTCCCGCCTCTGCTGCAGGAACTGGATGGGTATTGGGTAATGGGGAAAGTCAGTCAAGGGTAGTGGTGGAAATTTCCTACAGCCATTCCAAATATGGAACATGTATCAAAAAGGGAAATTCTGTTCATTATGAGTTCTGAGAGGTTGGGGGGTGTAGGTGGAGGCAGAGGGGCTTAGCGCCGCCCCATCAGGGGACTGCAGGCAGTGGCATGGCATTGGACCCCTGGCTGCCCATGGAATACTAAGCTGGTGGTTCTGGAGGTGGGGGGGGCTTAGCTCAGTAACCAAAGGGCATGGCTGGCCATCTGCTGGTCAATTAGAAGGGGTTAGCGGTCTTCCAGACACAGGTGAATGGGTCTGTTTGTCAGCCAGGAACTGGGACAGGTCGATCAACCACAGGGCCTGGAACTGGCCCAGCAGTTGGTGGTACTCTAAACCTGGCTTCCAATGGGAGTACATCCTTACCTAGCTAATGGTGGGCAGATTCAGCTAAATCTGGGACACAGGAGGTGGTAAAGTCCACTGGAGGAGCTTCTGGCGTTGCCAGCACATAAATATCTGTCAGGTGGCCTACTCCTTTCTCATAGTCTCCTGAGGGTTGGAACACCTGTCTCCTGAGGGTTGGAACACCTGTCTCCTGAGGGTTGGAACACCTGTCTCCTGAGGGTTGTCAGGCCTGGAGCAAATTACACTCTAAACTACAAATGACAAACCCGCTGCATAAGGACCAACCACCCAGACAACTGGCAGACATTTTATTCAACATTCTTGCTTTGCAGGGACTGTTGTTTTCTGGGACCTATTAGTCAACAATGCTATTGTTATGGCAATGGACCAGTGTTGCTAGAAGCGGCAACTGGCATTTGGAACCACTATAATTCCATAGAAATGCAGAATCCAGCAGAGGGTAAACCCAAAATGACTTTATGATGAGACCACTTAACCTTTACAGAAAGCCAGCAAAACTCTCAGTGAAGATGTCCGGCTATAAGCCCCATTGCAGAATTACCCAGCACTGCACAGGGCAGCAGTTTGCCAATACGTCCGCCACTCAGCTCCATGTGAACAAATTAGGTTTAGGATTACTAAGAGGGGTTTTACATGTGAAAAGGATTGAATGTATGAAATAGCTTGAGATGGTGTGGAGGGACAGATAAAATTAAACAGATATCTGAACAATGGATTACGGCCAAATACCTAATGTATTCTTTAGACAACTGAAGCAAGCACTCACATTTCAAAAGTTTTACTTTACCAAACAACCACACTTTTGCAAACGGCTATTGCAACCCTGTAAAGTTGTTACAACAGAACATGCCTTATTACCATTCAAAATCACTTGATTTAAGGCCTATTTGCAAAATTACAGATTGAAAACTTGGCAACAAACCTATTAGTCTATGCCACAACAACCACATATGCCTACAGAAATTGGATTGTCAGATTGATGTTTAATTAGCAGACATTTGATTTCAATTAGCCACGGAATAATTTCCCCAAAAACATAATTACATGTTGTTTCTCCAATTAATATTTCTACCTGACCGTGTCTGAGCTCATGCACGGGAGGCTGCCCGCTTTTTACAAAACAAATGCAGTCACTGGTCATGTTCCCATACTCAGTCGTTGCTGACACATGCCAGATCTTACAACGCCTGGATAGGTATTTCAGACAACCACATCGTGGTCACGCTCCACTGCTCAGATGTTGCATGCATCAACCAATGGTTGTGTGCCACGTCATCAACTGTGTCATCAACAGACAGATTATAACATAACATATGTTATAATCTCCGCAAAGGCGGAGGTGTTGCTAACATTTATGATAGCAAATTTCAATGTACAAAAAAACAAAACAATGACGTTTTCGTCTTTTGAGCTTCTAGTCATGAAATCTATGCAGCCTACTCAATCACTTTTTCTAGCTGCTGTTTACAGGCCTCCTGGGCCATATACAGAGTTCCTCACTGAGTTCCCTGAATTCCTATCGGACATTGTAGTCATAGCAGATAATATTCACATTTTTGGTGACTTTAATATTCACATGGAAAAGTCCACAGACCCACTCCAAAAGGCTTTCGGAGCCATCATCGACTCAATGGGTTTTGTCCAACATGTCTCTGGACCTACTCACTGCCACAGTCATACTCTGGACCTAGTTTTGTCTCGTGGAATAAATGTTGTGGAGCTTAATGTTTTTCCCCATAATCCTGGACTATCGGACCACCATTTTATTACGTTTGCAATTGCAACAAATAATCTACTCAGACCCCAACCAAGGAGCATCAAAAGTTGTGCTACAAATTCTCAGACAACCCAAAGATTCCTTGATGCCCTTCCAGACTCCCTCTGCATACCCAAGGACGACAAAGGACAAAAATCAGTTAACCAACTAACTGAGGAACTCAATTTAACCTTGCGCAATACCATAGATGCAGTTGCACCCCTAAAAACTAAAATAATTTGTCATAAGAAACTAGCTCCCTGGTATACAGAAAATACACAAGCTCTGAAGCAACCTTCCAGAAAATTGGAACGGAAATGGCGCCACACCAAACTGGAAGTCTTCCGACTAGCATGGAAAGACAGTACCGTGCAGTATCGAAGAGCCCTCACTGCTGCTCAATCATCCTATTTTTCCAACTTAATTGAGGAAAATAAGAACAATCCGAAATTTATTTTTGATACTGTCGCAAAGCTAACTAAAAAGCAGCATTCCCCAAGAGAGGATGGCTTTCACTTCAGCAGTAATAGATTCATGAACTTCTTTGAGGAAAAGATCATGATCATTAGAAAGCAAATTACGGACTCCTCTTTAAATCTGCGTATTCCTCCAAAGCTCCGTTGTCCTGAGTTTGCACAACTCTGCCAGGACCTAGGATCAAGGGAGATGGGGAGACCCACTGGAGGCCTGGTCCGTGGAGGCGGCACAGGATTCACCAGGCTGGGGAGACATGCAGGAGGCCTGGTTCTGGGCGCAGGCACAGGATAGACCAGGTCCTGAAGACGCACTGGAGGTCTAGAGCGCACGGCCTGCACAACCCGTCCTGGCTCGATGCCCAATCTCCCCCGGCAGATGTTAGGAGCTGGGATGTAACGCACCGGGCTCTCCACGTGTACTGGGGACACCGTGCGCTTTACTGCATAACACGGTGCCTGACCAGTACTACGTTGCCTCCTGTAAGCACGGGGAGCTGGCTCAGGTCTCCAACCTGACTCTGCCACACTCCCCGTGTGCCCCCCCCCCAAAAAAATGTGAGGCCTTCCTCTCGGGCTCTACCTGCCTCCCAGGCAGGTTGTCACAGTGGTCCAGCAATTGCTCCCATGTCCAGTCAATCCTTGACTCCAACACCTCCAGCGACCAGGATGCCATCTCCTCCCGAGCGCGCTGCTTCCTATAGCCCTCCTTGACTTCCATCTACCCTCTTCTCCGCTGCTTGGTCTTTTTGTGGTGGGTAATTCTGTAACGGCTGTCGGGAGAGAGAGTAGACCAAGGCGCAGCGGAGTTAGTGTTCATCATTGAATTTAATAACAGTTACAATCTGTACCAAACTCACTAAAAGTGGCAGTAATAAAGCCTCTCTTGAAAAAGCCAAATCTTGACCCAGAAAATATAAAAAACTATCGGCCTATATCGAATCTTCCTCTCAAAAATTTGGGAAAAAGCTGTTGCGCAGCAACTCACTGCCTTCCTAAAGACAAACAATGTATACGAAACGCTTCAGTCTGGTTTTAGACCCCATCATAGCATTGAGACTGCACTTGTGAAGGTGGTAAATTACCTTTTAATGGCATCAGACCGAAGCTCTGCATCTGTCCTCGTGCTCCTAGATCTTAGTGCTGCTTTTGATACCATCGATCACCACATTCTTTTGGAGAGATTGGAAACCCAAATTGGTCTACACGGACAAGTTCTGGCCTGGTTTAGATCTTATCTGTCGGAAAGATATCAGTTTGTCTCTGTGAGTGGTTTGTCCTCTGACAAATCAACTGTACATTTCGGTGTTCCTCAAGGTTTCGTTTTAGGACCACTATTGTTTTCACTATATATTTTACCTCTTGGGGATGTCATTCGAAAACATAATGTTACATTTCACTGCTATGCGGATGACACACAGCTGTACATTTCAATGAAACATGGTGAAGCCCCAAAATTGCCCTCGCTAGAAGCCTGTGTTTCAGACATAAGGAAGTGAATGGCTGCAAACGTTCTACTTTTAAACTCGGACAAAACAGAGATGCTTGTTCTAGGTCCCAAGAAACAAAGAGATCTTCTGTTGAATCTGACAATTAATCTTGATGGTTGTACAGTCGTCTCAAATAAAACTGTGAAGGACCTCGGCGTTACTCTGGACCCTGATCTCTCTTTTGAAGAACATATCAAGACTGTTTCAAGGACAGCTTTTTTCTATCTACGTAACATTGCAAAATTGATGCAGAAAAATTCATCCATGCTTTTGTTACTTCTAGGTTGGACTACTGCAATGCTCTACTTTTAGGCTACCCAGATAAAGCACTAAATAAACTTCAGTTAGTGCTAAATACGGCTGCTAGAATCCTGACTAGAACCAAAAAAATTGATCATATTACTCCAGTGCTAGCTTCCCTACACTGGCTTCCTGTTAAGGCAAGGGCTGATTTCAAGGTTTTACTGCTAACCTACAAAGCATTACATGGGCTTGCTCCTACCTATCTTTCGATTTGGTCCTGCCGTACATACCTACACGTACACTACGGTCACAAGACGCAGGCCTCCTAATTGTCCCTAGAATTTCTAAGCAAACAGCTGGAGGCAGGGCTTTCTCCTATAGAGCTCAATTTTTATGGAATGGTCTGCCTACCCATGTGAGAGACGCAGACTCGGTTTATACCCTTTAAGTCCTTACTGAAGACTCATCTCTTCAGTAGGTCCTATGATTGAGTGTAGTCTGGCCCAGGAGTGTGAAGGTGAACGGAAAGGCTCTGGAGCAATGAACCGCCCTTGCTGTCTCTGCCTGGCCGGTTCCCCTCTCTCCACTGGGATTCTCTGCCTCTAACCCTATTACAGGGGCTGAGTCACTGGCTTACTGGTGTTCTTCCATGCCATCCCTAGGAGGGTTGCATCACTTGAGTGGGTCGAGTCACTGACGTGGTCTTCCTGTCTGGGTTGACACCCCCCCTTGGGTTGTGCCGTGGCGGAGATCTTTGTGGGCTATACTCGGCCTTGTCTCAGGATGGTAAGTTGGTGGTTGAAGATATCCCTCTAGTGGTGTGGGGGCTGTGCTTTGGCAAAGTGGGTGGGGTTATATCCTGCCTGTTTGGCCCTGTCCGGGGGTATCATCGGATGGGGCCACAGTGTCTCCTGACCCCTCCTGTCTCAGCCTCCAGTATTTATGCTGCAGTAGTTTATGTGTCGGGGGGCTAGGGTCAGTCTGTTATATCTGGAGTATTTCTCCTGTCTTATCCGGTGTCCTGTGTGAATTTAAGTATGCTCTCTCTAATTCTCTCTTTCTCTCTCTCGGAGGACCTGAGCCCTAGGACAATGCCTCAGGACTACGTGGCATGATGACTCCTCGCTGTCCCCAGTCCACCTGGCCGTGCTGCTGCTCCAGCTTCAACTGTTCTGCCTGCGGCTATAGAACCCTGACCTGTTCACCGGACGTGCTACCTGTCGCAGACCTGCTGTTTTCAACTCTCTAGAGACAGCAGGAACGGTAGAGATACTCTGAATGATCGGCTATGAAAAACCAAGTGACATTTACTCTTGAGGTGCTGACTTGTTGCACCCTCGACAACTACTGTGATTATTATTATTTGACCATGCTGGTCATTTATGAACATTTGAACATCTTGGCCATGTTCTGTTATAATCTCCACCGAGCACAGCCAGAAGAGGACTGGCCACCCCTCATAGCCTGGTTCCTCTCTAGATTTCTTCATAGGTTTTGGCCTTTCTAGGGAGTTTTTCCTAGCCACCGTGCTTCTACACCTGCATTACTTGCTGTTTGGGGTTTTAGGCTGGGTTTCTGTACAGCACTTTGAGATATCAGCTGATGTAAGAAGGGCTATATAAATACATTTGATTTGATTTGATTTGATATGATATGATGTGGTTAGCTGATACGTATAATACCTATCCAGGCATTGTAAGATCTGGCAGGTGTCAGCAATGCCTGGGCAGAGGAATGCGCCCCAAATATTATAGCGATCTGGTGCCTGATGGCACAGTCAATGACATGGCACCCAACCATTGGTTGATGCATGCAATGTCTGAACAGGGGAACAGGACCAAAGTTAACCCGGTACCTCGGTTGAACCGGAACACAGACAAATAAGGTCATCCAATTACAGAGCTGCAGCAGCCAATCAGAACAGTGGAAGAATTTCATTCAAAATCAAGCGGGAAGCCAAAGGCACGTCTAGACAATTCTGTACAGTCAATGACGTGGCACACAACCATTGGTTGCGCAACCTTTATCTGTTCAAAGGTTCTTCAGCGTGTGTCCATCAGCGATCAACCTTTTTGCCTTGCAGTCATGCAGTCAGCAAAAAGCAGGCGTAGTAAAAAAAAATATTGAAACTATGTTTCCAAAATATGAGCCCCAAATTTTCGAGAACAGTGCAATTGCAGCCTGCATTTTGGGGCATTCCTGCATCTGCAGGGGGCGCTCCAGTACAGTAGGTGGCGGTAATGCACCTTAACGTTGGATGCCAACTGGTGATAAACCCCACAGAAGAAGAGGCGGGGTTGACACGGTAGCTAGCTAGCTAGGACAACGGTATACAAAAGGGGACTCTTAATTGCATACTATTCGCATCCTCTCTCCTCTGTCCTCGCCTCCTCAAAATCCATTGGAGGAGAAGGTCAGAGGGGAGGGACCTCTGGCTTTCTCATCCAATGGGCAAGGAGTATGCAATTGAGAGTCTCCCAGTGTCCTTTGCCTCCACCTATTGTGGCACTGTTTTCCTGAAATTCTGTTAATGACGGCGACGGCAGGCGTAATAGCGAAGGAAACTGACCTACACATAGTGAGTCACGTGGCCGTGGCTTGCTATATAAAGCAGGCATCGAGGCATTTAGTTACTGTTCGATTGAACTTTATAATGGGCAAAACAAGTGACCTTAGCGACTTTGAGCACGTTATAATCGTTGGTGCCAGGCACGCCGGATCCAGTACCTCAGAAACGTCCGCCCTCCTGAGCTTTTCACGCGTGACAGTGACTAGGGTTTACTGAGAATGGTGCTGCAAAATAAAAATATCCAGTCAGCGACAGTGCTGTGGGCAAAAAAAGCTTGTTGATGACAGAGGTCGAAGGAGAATGGCAAGAATCATGCCTGCTAACAGGAGGGCCACAAACTGCACAGTACAACCAACAGTGGTGTGTAGAACAACATCTCGAATCGCACAACTCGTCAATCCTTGACATGGATGGGCTATTACAGCAGACGACCACACCGGGTTCCACTCCTATCAGCTAAAAACAAGAAGAAGTGGCTCCAGTAGGCACACGATCACAAACTGGACAATTGAGGAGTGGAAAAACATTGCCTGGAACATGACAGCAAGTTCACTTTGACTGGCCTGCGCAGTCCCCAGACCTCAACCCAATAGAGCAGGTATTCCCAAACTGGGGTACGCGTACCCCCAGAGGTACGCACAATGCCGTCGGGGGTACGCCAAATAAAAATGTGATTGACATTTTAAAAATATATATAATAATAATAATAATATATTTTTTTAAATGTACGTAAGGAAATCCACCGAGAGGTGAGACCAAGGCCGCTGTGGAACGGGGAGGGGCTGTAATTTCCCTCGAGGCAGGTGCCTAGGAGCCTTGCACTGGGCGCACACCGAACAGGAAGAGACATAGTGTCTTACATCCTCAACCAAGGTGGGCCACCAGTACTTCCCCTTCAGGCCTCGCACTGTCCGTTCCACCCCAGGGTGACCCAAGGAGGGTAGAGTGTGGGCCCATCGGATCAAGCGATCGCGAACACCCAGCGGAACGAACTTCAGACCCGCGGGACACTGAGGTGGAGTGGGTTCTGACCGACTCGCCTGCTCGATGTCCGCATCCACCTCCCATACCACCGGTGCCACCAGACAGGAAGCAGGGAGTATGGGAGTGGGATCGATGGTCCGCTCCTCGGTGTCGTAGAGACGCGACAGTGCGTCGGCCTTCCGGTTCCGAGAACCCGGAATGTACGAAAGGGTAAACTGAAACCTCATAAAGAACATGGCCCACCTGGCTTGACGAGGATTAAGTCTCCTCGCTGCCCGGATGTACTCCAGGTTACGGTGGTCGGTCCAGATGAGAAAAGGGTGACGTGCCCTCTCAAGCCAATGTCTCCACACTGTCAAAGCCTTGACCACGGCTAACAACTCCCTGTCCCCCACATCATAGTTGCGCTCCGCCGGGCTCAGCTTCTTAGAAAAGAATGCGCAGGGGCGGAGCTTCGGAGGAACGCCCGAACGCTGCGAAAGAACCGCTCCTACCCCAGCCTCAGACGCGTCCACCTCCACTATGAATGGCAAAGTGGGATCCGGATGCGCCAGCACCGGAGCGTCGGTAAACAGAACCTTCAGACGACGGAAGGCTCTGTCCGCCTCTGCCGACCACCGCAATCGCACCGGACCCCCCTTCATCAGTGAGGTAATGGGAGCTGCCACCTGACCAAAACCCCGGATAAACCTCCGGTAATAATTGGCGAACCCCAAGAACCGCTGCACCTCCTTCACCGTGGTAGGGGTTGGCCAATTACGCACAGCCGTAACGCGGTCATCCTCCATCACCACCCCTGTGGTGGAAATGCGATATCCCAGAAAAGAGACGGCTTGTTTGGAGAACTCACATTTCTCAGCCTTGACGTATAGGTTATGCTCCAGCAGCCGCCCAAGCACTTTACGCACCAGAGCTACATGCGCGGCGCGTGTGTGTCGGAGTAGATCAAGATGTCATCGATGTACACCACCACACCCTGTCCGAGCATGTCTCTGAGAACCTCGTCCACAAAGGATTGGAAGACGGCGGGAGCATTTTTTAACCCATACGGCATGACGAGGTACTCATAATGGCCAGATGTGGTACTAAATTTGGTTTTCCACTCGTCTCCATCTCGGATACGCACCAGGTTATACGCACTCCTGAGATCTAGTTTGGTGAAGAAGCGCGCCCCGTGAAATGACTCCACGGCCGTAGCAATGAGAGGTAGTGGGTAACTGAACCCCACTGTGATAGAATTTAGACCTCTATAGTCAATGCACGGGCGCAGGCCTCCCCCCTTCTTCTTCACAAAAAAGAAACTTGAGGAGACGGGTGATTTAGATGGCCGAATGTATCCCTGTCTCAAGGACTCAGTGACGTATGTCTCCATAGCCACTGTCTCCTCCTGCGACAGAGGATACACGTGACTTTTAGGAAGGGCCGTGCCAGCCTGGAGGTTTATCACACAATCACCCTGTCGATGGGGTGGTAATTGAGTCGCCTTCGTTTTACTGAAGGCGATAGCCAAATCGGCATATTCAGAGGGAATGTGTACAGTAGAGACTTGGTCTGGACTCTCCACCGTGGTTGCACCGATGGAAACTCCTATACATCTACCTGAGCACTCCCTCGACCACCCTTAAGAGCCCTCTGCCCCCATGAAATCTGAGGATTGTGAGAGGCTAGCCAGGGAAGTCCCAGCACCACCGGAAATGCCGGTGAATCAATAAGGAACAGGCTGATACGTTCCTCATGACCCCCCTGCGTCACCATGACCAGTGGCACTGTTACCTCCCTCACTTGGCCAGACCCTAGTGGTCGACTATCTAAAGCGTGCACGGAGAAGGGTTGGTCCAGTTTAACCAGGGGAATCCCTAACTTATCAGCAACCCCACGGTCCATAAAACTCCCAGCTGCGCCTGAATCGACTAGTGCCTTATACTGGGAGTGAGGGGAAAACTCAGGAAAAAAAACAGAGACGTACATGTGGTCGACATGGGGCTCTGGGTGTGTCTGGTGTTGACTCACCTGGGGGGTCGAAGTGGTGCTCTGCCTGCCATCTGAATTCCCGGGAGAACCTCTCCAGCACCGGTCCGCAGTGTGTCCTCTACGGCCACAGTGGGTGCAGGAGAGCCCCCCCTCCGGTCCTCCTAGCAGCAGTCCCTCCTAGCTCCATGGGCATTGGAGCAGGAGGGATGGGAGGTGGAATGAATAGGCCCCGATCGGAACGTCCCCGGGCAGCCAGCAGGTTGTCCAGCCTGATGGACAAATCAATCAACTGGTCCAGGGTGGTGGTATGGTCCCGGCAAGCCAGCTCCCGGCGGACGTCCTCACGTAAACTACACCTGTAGTGGTCAATCAGGGCCCGCTCATTCCACCCCGATCCGACGGCTAGAGTCCGGAACTCCAGGGCAAAGTCCTGAGCGCTCCTCGTCTCCTGCCTCAGATGAAATAATCGCTCGCCCGCCGCCCTGCCCTCCGGGGGATGATCGAATACCGCCCGGAAGCGGCGAGCGAACTCTGGGTAGTTGTCCTTAGCTGAGTCTGGGCCCTCCCATTCCAGAGCTTAACCCGTGAGGCACGAGACGAGGACGCTCACCCTCTCTTCATTGGAGGGAGAGGGCCGGACGGTCGCCAGGTATAGGTCCAACTGGAGCAAAAACCCCTTGCACCCAGCGGCCGTCCCATCGAACTCCCTGGGAGCCATGATCCGGATCCCGCCTGTACTGGGTTCGGTGGGTGTCGGTAGGGGCGCAGGGTGATGACTTGGTCCTAGTGGGGGTGAAGGAGCGACTCGCTCCCAGCTCTCCAAACGGGCCAGCACCTGGTCCATGGCCGTGCCCAGTCGGTGGAGGAGGCTGGCATGTTGGGAGACTTGTTCCTCCATTGATGGTGTTTCTGTCCCTGCTGACTCCATAATGTGGTGCGGGATTCTGTCACGGTCGGATAGAACAGTTTAAGGGTGAGTCAAGCGCAGGAGACTGAGGTCCGTTGGAACAAACTTGATTTAATAAATCCAAGGGAAAAATCCATATACGGCTGGGAGCACAACAGTCAAAAAGACTAAAAGAAGCTCCGCTCAAAAGGCAGACGGGGCGCAGCCCGGCAACCCTAATGCCTATACAATAAGTCATAAACCAAACAATATAACACCACACGTAACAAAGAACAATCCCGCACGAATCCTAACTAAACACAGACAGACTAAATAACCCCCCACTAATGACAAACACGAAACAGGTGCAATCAAAAAACAGACATAACTAACAGACACTGAAACACAGATCGGTGGCAGCTAGTAGGCCGGCGACGACGACCGCCGAGCACCGCCCGACCGAGGAGAGGCGCCACCTTCTGTGGACATTGTGACACTAATGGTCCGTATGTAGCCAACCGTAGCTGCTGCTCATTCCGTTTGCTCAAAAATGAGAAAGAATTAAGACAACTTTCAAGTAGTAAGACATGTATAAAAGCAACAGACACCATTAATAAGTAGGGGCTAGAAGAGTCTTATATGGTGAGCTACCGAGTGGCTAGGACAGGCATGCCCCGTACTATTGTGGAGGACTTAATTCTTCCTGCTGCAGCGGCTATGGCTGGGACAATGCTGGGGGAAAGGCCCAAAAAACTATACAGACAATGCCTTCATCAAACAACACTGTTTCACAGCGCATCAGTGACATGGCAGGAGATGTTTTGAAACAATTACTGCTTCGCATATAAGCCAGTGAATTCTATGCGTTACAGCTGGATGAGTCAACACACGTGGCAGGCCTGGCACAGCTCCTGGTATATGTCCGTTATGTTTATAGGGGGCCAATTAAGGAAGACATCCTCTTCTGCAAACCACTGGAAACCAGGACAACAGGAGAGGATATCTTTAAAGTATTGGACAGCTTTGTGACATCAAATGGACTTTGGTGGTCAAGATGTGTTGGTATCTGTACTGATGGCGCAAAAGCCATGACTGGGAGACGTAGTGGAGTGGTAACGCACGCGCAAGCAGTTGCTCCCGATGCCATTTGGGTACACTGCAGCATCCACAAGAGGCTCTTGCTGCCAAAGGAATGCTTGACAGCTTGAAAGACGTTTTGGACACTACAGTGAAAATGGTTAACTTTGTTAAAGCAAGGCCCCTAACTATCGTGTATTTTCTGCACTATAAATTATATGGGCAGCGACCATGTAACTCTTTTACAACATACAGAAGTGCGCTGGTTATCAATGAGCAAAGTATTGACACGTCTTTTTGAATTGAGAGACGAGCTTAATGTTTTCTTTACTGACCATAATTTTCACTTGTCTGACCGCTTGCATGATGACGAGTTTCTCACACGACTGGCCTATCTGGGTGATGTTTTTTCTTGCCTGAATGATCTGAATCTAGGATTACAGGGACTCTCCGGAACTATATTCAATGTGCGGGACAAAATTGAGGCTATGATTAAGAAGTTGGAGCTGATCTCTGTCTGTATTAACAAGGACAACACACAGGTCTTTCCATCATTGTATGATTTTTTGTGTGCAAATGAACTCAAGCTTACGGAAAATGTCAAATGCGATATAGCGAAGCACCTGAGTGAGTTGGATGCGCAATTACGCAGGTACCTTCCCAAAACGGATGACACAAACTGGATTCGTTATCCCTTTCATGCCCTGCCTCCAGTCCACTTACCGATATCTGAACAAGAGAGCCTCATCGAAATTGCAACAAGTGGTTCTGTGAAAATTGAATTGAATCAGAAGCCACTGCCAGATTTCAGAGTATCCTGCCTTGGAAAATCGCACTGTTAAGACACTGATGCCCTTTGCAAACACGTACCTATGTAGAGTGGATTCTCGGCCCTCACTAGCATGAAAACTAAATACAGGCACAGACTATGTTTGGGAAATGATTTAAGACTGAGACTCTCTCCAATACAACCCAACAATGCAGAGTTATGCACATCCTTTCAAGCACACCCTTCTCATTAACCTGTGGTGAGATATTCACAATTTTCGAAGAACAAATAAGGTTTTATATGTAAGATGGTTAAATAAAGAGCAACATTATTGATTATTATTATATTATTATTTGTGCCCTGGTCCTATAAGAGCTCTTTGTCACTTCCCACGAGCCAGGTTGTGACAAACACTCACACTCATTCTTATGTTTAATAAATCTATCAAATAGTGTGTGTGTGGCAGGCTTACAATGATGGCAAAAAACAACATTTGAGAATGCACTGACCGTGGTGCTAGAGGGGGTACGCAGCTGGAGGTTGAATGTTTGAAGGGGTACGGGACTATAAAAAGTTTGGGAACCCCTGCAATAGAGGATCTTTGGGATGAGATGGAACGGGCTGTTTGTAGCACGAATGTACTGCCGTCCAATCTGCAGCAACCACGTGATGCCATCGCGTTGGCATGGAGCAACATCCCTGTGGAACATTATTCGACACCTTGTAGAATCCCCAAAGAATTCAGGTTGTTCTGGAGGCAAAGGGGGGTCCGATCCGGTACTATACTGAACAAGAATATAAACGCAACATGCAACAATTTCAAAGATTTTGCTGAGTTACAGTTCATATAAGGAAATCAGTCCATTTAAATTAATTATGCCCTAATCTATGGATTTCCCATGACTGGGGGCCTGGGAGGGTATAGGCCCAGCCACTTGGGAGCCAGGCTGACCCACTGGGGAGCCATACCAGCCAATCAGAATGAGTTTTTCCATACAAAATGGCTTTATTACAGACAGAAATACTCATCAGCACTCCTTGGCATGATTACACATGGTCTGTGGTTGTGAGGCCGGTTGGACATACTGCCAAATTCTCTAAAACGACGTTGGATGCAGCTTACGGTAGAAAAATTAACATTCAACTCTCTGGCAACAGCTCTGGTGGACATTCCTTCAGTCAGCATACCAATTGCACACTCCCTCAAAACTGGAGACATCTGTGGCATTGTGTTGTGTGACAAAACTGTACATTTTAAGGTGAACCTGTGGAATTATCATGCTGTTTAATCAGCTTCTTGACATGCCACACCTGTCAGGTGGATGGATTATCTTGACAAAAGATAAAAGGCTCACTAACAGGGATGTCAACAAATTTGTGCTAAAATTTGAGAAATAAGCTTTTTGTGCATATGGAAAATGTCAGGGATCTTTTATTTCAACTCATGAAACATGGGACCAGCACTTTACATGTTGCATTTATATTTTTGTTCAGTATAGATGGGTGTCCCTAATAAACTGTTCGGTAAGAGTATATGGCTCTGGATAAACCCTCTAAGCATAAATCATAGTCCCCAGACACTGAGACGCGATAGTCCGGCATCCCATTGTGACATAGGTACCAGCTCTTAGACCACCATCTGCAGAACGTGCACCTCCCCACAATTAGCCTACCCACCAACAAATCTACCGGTACACATCCTCTATTCATATAAATGTGTTAAAAGTTGGAGAAATGGATTGAGCTGCACTGACAATTCGAAAAGTATGAATGCCAAAAGGTCCAATATTCTAGAAGACTGCTGTGCGTACACACCTTTGTTACTCTGATAGACCCTTAAGGCTGATCCAGACTGCAAAAGCAACAAGTACGTCACTGTGGGGGCTTGAGTCTGGCTACTGAATGTCTTTCTGTATATGTTTCTCATGATTTCCATGTGATTGTGACCTTGGTCATTGTCAATTGCCTTTGTAGTAGTTTGGCTTCAAAATACAGACAAGATGGCAGGTATTAATTTGTGTTTTTACTATGCAAAAAGTAGGATTAAAGAATAGACCAACTAAATCAGGACTTTTCAAAAAGCAACAATAACTTGGTATATGTTGCTGTTCCTCTGTGCAATGACTGAAAGGGCCACAAGGAGACTCAAGGGAGTAGAAACATGTAAGCTTAGAGGAAAAACTAATAAACAACTATATCATTACATTATATTTTTGCCTTTGACTCATTCGCTATGACACAATGCTGAATTGCAGCTCATAATAATCTGTGCATATACTGTAGGTGTGAATTTGCACTGGTGATAAATTAGATATGATAAAAAGGGATATAGATAAGACTCAAACTATAAGAAGGAAATGAGAGCCAGAATCTTCATGTCTGCATACCATATAGCTTCAGGCATAGACTGTTTCCCAGCTCAATCCCTGGCCTTTCTATCTATTTATTCTCTATTTTGTTTGGAAGATAGTTCGATAAGGCCTACTGTTTAGATATATAAATACAATCAAAACCTAATAACATTCTTGAGGAAAGGAAATCTTATGACCAACACTTTATTACAAAACACACACACAATAAAATCCCTTCCCCTTGTAGTTCTATAAAGTTTCATAAAGAGTTGCATAAATGATTCTCTAATGTGTCTAAAAGGCTGTACAGTAGAACATTTCCACAGTTGTGAATTATTATCATAGTTATTCAAGAGCCAGGAAGGATAGGTCAACATCTGGAATTGGGTGTGGACAATATGTGCTGTAGAGTAGTTGCATGATTGGGCCAGGGACATACAATATGGCAGTGATGAAGAAACTGTAATGACCCTGAAGAGAGGGCTGAATGAAAGGAAAAATGAATAAGAACATTCCTCTGGAAATAGATTCCAGGGATTAAACAGGAAAAGTCAAGCTTCCAGGACTAATGTTTTGGTTGTTTGCAGGGGCGTACTTTGTGATTTTGAGGCTCCGGGCGAAGGCCAGTCTGAGACCCCCCCCCCCCCCCACCCCCACCCCTCCTACGGGTGCCACAAAAAATATATGGGTTTTATAGTGAAGACATGTTAAATTGTACTACCTTTAATTAATGTGTCATGAACACAACCAGTCAGGATGTTTTCATCTGACTATCAAACAAATCACTTAAAAAAGTAGGTTCCCTTTGCACGTTCATCCAAATATTCAAAGCATCCCAACAGTGCACTGTGCACCCGACAACTTTCCTTCAATTCACAAGCGGCTGAAACTGTCTTACTGGAGAAAGTGTCCTTCTGTCTTATTAGGACTATATGTAAGTCATGTATATTCACATTTGACATTTTAGTCATTTAACAGACGCTCTTATCTGGAGCATTTTACAGTTAGCGACGAAAACAGCAGTTATCAGCAGCATCTGTCTTTTTACTAGAGAAATGCATACTGTATCCACCAAGAGTTTAAGGGCCCGAGGCTGGGTTTATATTAAGCTAACATATGGAATTGTTTTAAGATGGTCATATCAAGGATCATTTAGCTATTTGGGACCCCTGTAGGTATAAAAATATCTATATTAAAAAATATATTTGATAAAACATTGAATTTGGCTTTACTGATATTAGCCCATAGAAACGCATTGAATAACAGATTCATGCATGGAAAAACAGATAGTCTAAAATGAAATCAAAAGTATGTTTTGAAGTGTCTGTCCTATATCTGAGAGATATAAGAACATTTTAAAATCTTTATTTTTTTCTTCTTCTGGAAAAAAATATTTTTTTACTGTGGAATTACCCGTATACCTTTTGCGTGCCCTATCTACTTCCATTCATTTTCCGGTAAGTACCGGGTTACCTTCAGACTAAAGTTAACCCGGTATATGTACACACAGTACAACTATACATACAGTACAAAGATTTTTTTAAATGACCAGGTCTCTTGGTTCCCGAGTGGCGCAGCCGTCTAAGGCACTGCATCTCGTACTAGAGTCGTCACTACAGACCCTGGTTCGATTCCAGGCTGTATCACAACCGGCCGTGATTGGGAATCCAATAGAGCAGCGCACAATTGGCCCAGCGTCGTCCTGGTTAGGGTTTAGCCCGGGTAGGCCGTCATTGTAAATAAGAATTTGTTCTTAACTGACTTGCCTAGATAAATAAAAATACAAAATTATCGTACATCATGTTCACTGTAATAGAATATGGGCGTTTCTGCATTTCCTGTGGAGGCGGGGCTTAGCTTCAGCGGAGAGGATCTGCGGACT